>NW_023605541.1:0-60001 GCF_013339745.2 Dermacentor silvarum
CATCTTATAGTGGTGGCCTGTCCCGCGGCGTCGTTGGCGTCGGCGCCGGCGTCCGTCCGCACCTACCCTCATTCTCTCCACGCCAGCTGTGCGATAACGCCTCTCTCCTCCTCTCCACGCCATCTGTTCGATAACGCGCTTCTCCCTCCGTGTCTTCATCCGCCACCTGTGCGATAGCGCGCGCATGCGCGCCTCTCTCACTCCTCCTCCTCTCCGCGCCAGCTGCTTATATAAACCCGGTGCATGCGCCGCTGCCTCCGTTGCTGCTTCGGTTTAGTCACGCTGCGCCGTCCAATGCGCTAAATGGACGCCAACGAATCTGTCAACGAACTGTCTGGCACATCTTCAAACAGCAGCAGCCAGTTCATTAACAGAACCGCGAGCACCTCTGAAGACAAGGCTGAGCAGGGAAGAGCTCGCGGCGCAGAACGTAAACGTCGGCGACGCTCAGCGGATCCAGATTCAGTTCGCCAACGCGAAGCTGCTTCGAAACGTCAGCGTCGAGCAGCGGATTCCACACTTCGAGAACGCGAAGCCGCTTCGAAACGTAAACGTCGAGCTGCGGATCCTGAGCTTCGAGAACTGGAAGTCGCGTTGGTTCGTGAACGTCGAGCAGCAGAACCTGAGGTTCGGGACCGTGAAGTTCAACGTAAACGTACGAAGCGAGCGGCGGAACCCGACCTTCGAGAACGGGAAGCCGCGTTGGTTCGTGAACGTCGAGCAGCAGAACCTGAGGTTCGGCAACGTGAAGCAGCGTTGGTTCGAGAACGTCGAGCAGCAGCACGGCGTTCACGCGATGTGATGGTGACCAACGCAAGTTAACACGTAATAACAACGTAATAACACCAAGTTAACAACGTTATTAACACCCTAATAACAGCGTAATTAACGCCGTTCTAGCGACCGCGATGCTCCGCATCAGCCCATGGTTCCCCTCGGGAAGATGGTGTAATTTTTTTAAGCTCTCTCGGAACGCTAGCCTGTGCTGGTGCGTGCCAGCTACTTGTGCCTCGTGCAGACGCAAGCGTCTACGTAATTATCATGCCACGCCGATGCTGCTGCCGCTACAGAGGGGTCTCCCCCCCCCCCCCCTAGAGAGGAGGAAAGTTAGACGAACGAAGTCCACGTGAGGCGGCGTGTCTTGGCGTTGGTCTTGGGTGTCACGAACGGAGGCTGCGTCGATGGATGCCGTTGGGTTGCGTCGCACATTGGTGGGGCCGATGGCGCGGGTGCTTCAATGTAGGCAGGTTTGCGACGTTCCAGGGCAATTGTGTCTCATCGGCCGTTGACATTCACGACAAAAGTCGTCGGGCGACGCTTGAGAACACAATATGGCCCGGAGTTGTGTGGCTGCAAAGGCTTCAGCACGGCACAGTTACGAACGAAAACGTGGGTAGCAGAGGTGAGTAGGAGAGAAACGTACGGAGATCTTGCTTCTCCTTAACGTGTAGGCACGGGGCGTATCTGGCTGAACAAAGCTTTCAGTTCGGCAACCTAGTCAGCAGGTGATAGCATAGGTGTTTTGCTGGTGGCGACAAAGAAATCGCATGAAAGGCGTAGGTGACTGCCGTAGACTAGCTCAGCACAGGAGCAACCTAGGTTGCTCTTGAGTGCGGCTCTGATGCCAAGTAAGACGAGAGGCAAATGTATAACCCCCTTCTCCGGCGATTCATGCGCCATAAGGGATGCTTTGAGATGCCTGTGAAAACGTTCAATAAGGCCATTGCGCTGCGGGTGGTAAGCAGTCGTGCGAAAACGTGTCGTTACGAGTAGTTTGAGTAGCTCGTTGAACAGTGCTGAGTCAAACTGCCGACCGCGATCGGTGATTATTGTGGATGGGCAGCCGAACGTTGCAATTCATGTAGACACGAAAGCTGCTGCAACAGTGAGCACTCAGATGTGAGATATAGGTGTAGCTTCTGGCCACCGTGTATAGCGGTCGATGCATGTCAGCAGGTACCAGTAACCTTTCGAAGGTGCGAGAGCGCCGACGAGGTCAAGGTGTACGGTGTCAAAACGAGCATCCGGTGGAAGAAAAGGCTTGGCAGGCGGAATGGGATGACGCTGGATGTTACAGCGTTGACACGACAAACAGCAGCGAACCCAATCGCGAACTTGCGCGTTTAGCCGAGGCCAAACGAAACGACTGGAAAGGAGCTTCTGTATCGCGCGTATGCTAGGATGCGACAGGTTGTACACGGTTTCGAATAGACGTCTGCGAAGGGATGCCGGAATGTATGGTCTAGGTGTGTCGGTAGAACTGTCGCAGACGACAGACGTACCATGTGGACTCCCAAAGACGTCCTCCAATTTCAGGAACGTTGACGAATTCCGGAGTGTACGAAGTTCGGTGTCGTCACGCTGTTGATGGGCGAGTAAGTCGACATCGATGATGAAAGGCTCCGACGTCAACGTGGAAACGGCATTGACACGAATCAGAACGTCGGCTGGAACGTTGTCGGTGCCCTTGATGTGTCGAAACGTTGTTGTAAACTCGGAGATGTAGGAAAGGTGTCGACTCTCGCGGGTCGAGTAACAGGACGCTGAACGATTCATTACGTGCACAAGGCGCTTGTGGTCTGTCAAGACAGTAAATGCACGGCCTTAGAGGAAATGGCGAAAATGTTTGATAGCCAGGTAAACTGCGAGTAATTCACGGCCGAACACGCTGTAGCGAGACTACGCAGGCTTCAGTTTCTTGGAGAAAAAGGCGAGTGGGTGCCACGCATTGTCGATGAATTGCTGCAGAACCGCACCAACGGCGGTGTTTGAAGCATCGGTCATGATGGCAGTGGGTGCGTCTGGCTTTTGGTGTCTAAGCAGCGTGGCGTCGGCGAGGGCAGGCTTGACTTTTGTGAGAGCGTCGGTGGCCTCTTCAGTCCACTGAAACGCTTGTTTACGGTTGTTTACCAGCAGAGCGTCTAACGGAGTCATAAGTCGTTCGCAATGGGGGATGAATCGGCGGTAGATATTGCCAAATCGTAGAAATTGGCCAAGCTTGGTGAGTGTGGTCGGGCGAGGAAGGTCTTCGGTGACGCGAATCTTGGACGGCAGTGGTCGAATGCCGTTAGCGTCGATGACATGACCGAGGAACTCGAGTTCGGGTTGACCGAATTCGCTCTTGGTGGCGTTGATGACAATTCCGTTACTGGCAAGGCGTGAAAACAACAACGGCAAGTGGTGAAGATGTTCTTCCGTGGAAGAGCTTGCGACGAAAAGGTCGTCAATGTATCCAAGAACGAAAGGCAGGCCTCGAGTGATGGAATTGATGAAACGCTGAAAGGATTGGCCCGTGTTCTGTAAGCCGAAAGGCATGCGGAGAAATTCAAAAATACCGAATGGCGTGGTGATGGCGGTCTTGGGAATGTCTTCTTCAGCGACCGATAGTTGATGATAGGCGCGAACGAGATGGATCTTAGAAAAGATCGTCGCACCGTGCAACGCTACCGTGAAGTCCTGAATGTTCGGGAGAGGGTAGCGATCAGCAACTGTAACGTTGTTTAGTACCCGGTAATCACCGCATGGGCGCCAGTCTCCCGTCTTCTTAGGCACCATGTGGAGTGGTGATGCCCAATTGGTGCGAATGATGCCAACTTGCAGCATGTGTTCGAACTCCGCGCGAGCGATCTTGAGTTTCTCCGGGGGCAAACGCCGGGGTCGGAAGTAGACTGGTGGGCCAGCGGTGACGATGTGATGGCACACGTCATGTTGCACTGCTTGCGTCCAGTCCGGCGGGCGCGTCAAGGTGGGAAACTTGCGTAGGAGCGCGGCGAAAGGCTCGTCCAACATGGCAGAAATAGGAACGATTGGCGATGTGCCCGATGATGGGACGCCGGGAACGGATAGTTGGGTCACGGAGTCGATGAGACGCGTCGTTGAACGTCGATAAGAAGTCCGTAGTTGTGCAAGAAGTCTGCTCCAATGACGGCACGACGGACGTCTGCAACCAGGAAAATCCCGCGGAACGCTCGTCGAAGGCCAAGGTTTAGCATGACATAGCATGACGAGAAAACTGGAATCCTGGTGCCACTGACGGCTTGCAAAAACGACACAGGTGTCCCTTTTCAGTCGGAGTGGTGGGCGGGGAAAATACTAACGTCAGCTCCTGTGTCGACTAGGAACCGTTGTCCCGTAACTCTGTCCGTCACGTAGAAAAGGCGACTTGTGTGTTGGGCCGGACCACTCGTCGGCGTTGGAGGTCGGCCAGCCTGTTCCCCTGCCAAGCGCAGGGACGCCGACAGTCACGAGCGTCGTTTCCAAAATTACGGTGGTTGTAGCAAACGCCAGACGTTGTAGTTGATGTTTCATTGTGGGTGCCCGTGTGTCTTGTTTTGCTAGAGCTACGGCTGCGTGGGCGTCGAGATGACATGCAGCGATGTTCCGCTGAACAGATGATGCGTTCCAGGCGCTCACACAAGGAGTCGAGCGCAGATTTCATTGCCGAAGAGCAGATAAGAGTTCGCAGGGCGGTCGTATTGTCACCCGGAGACGATATCGTGGCTGCGATGGTTGGGGTGGCTACTTCCATGACTTTGTCGGCCAAAGTGGCAAGTCCAAAGTGGCAAGTCCGGCATGGTAGAGGCTCCAGGACCACCTGCACGTCAGCCTGGAGTCGTTGAAAAAACAATTCCCGCAACAGCGTGTCGTCGAGGTATCTTGCGTTGTCTCCGAGCAGCTGCCTCATTCGGCGAAGAAGTTGACTAGGGCGTCGGTCGCCGAGGTCTTCAGCGGACAGAAGCTGCTGGATGCGAGAACGCGGTGAAGCTGCTGTGCACTGTAGCAGGGCTGCCTTGAGATTTTCATGGTCGGCGATCGTCATAGGCAATGGGGCGTTCAACAAATCTGCCACTTCGTCAATGGCGGCGGGCGAGAGCGCTGCAACGGCGTAATGAAAATTTGAGGCTTGAGAGCGGATACCAGCGATTTGAAATTGCGATTCGGCCTGAAGAAACCACGCCGAAGGATGCTGGTCACAGTACGGTGGGAGGCGGATGGCGATGGCCGAACAGGAGGGCTCACCGCGTTCGTCGGAATGGTTCTGGCCTTGAGCTCTCGTAGCGTTGGTCGGGTCCATGGTCGTCTCTACCCCAGGAGCGTATGGCAGTATCACGTCCGAGGTCACCAAACTGTGGCGACGAGCGATCACGTAGACCGGTAAAGTCTCAGGCTCTCGCGGGAGAGGAGAGACTCAGGTCTCTCGCGGGAGAGGAAAAACCGACACCCGATCTCTTAGCGTAGCATTTTTAATCTCTCTCGGAACGCTAGCTTGTGCCGGTGCGTGCCAGCTGCTCATCCCTCGTGCAGACGCGAGCGTCTCGTAATTCTCATGCGACGCCGATGCTGCTGCCGCCCTCTGTAGCGGCAGCAGCATCGAGGTCGCATGAGAATTACGTAGACGCTCGCGTCTGCACGAGCACGGCCGCTGGATAAAAAAAAAAGTTGTCGCAGTTTCACCTGAACGGCGAAGCATCAATTGCGATAGGAAATTTGTAGAGCGCTATACGGAGTAATGATAGTAGCTTTATCAGCTGTATAAACTTGGACATGCAGCAACAGCGGCAACACGCAGAACTGTTGTCGACGCCGTCGGCGTTTTGCCCGCGTTCGCACAAAATGCGTGCGGTGTTCGTGACTGTTGCCGGAGCCTCTGATATAAATAGGCAGGAGGAGGTGTTTATTATACATAAGGAAGAGACGCTTAATTCTGCACCCCATAAGGGAGCACGGCGCAGCGTCGTAGGGGATAGGGGGAGTAGGAGATAAAGAAAAAGAGAATAGGCACTTGGTGCCGCAGCTAAACGTCGCCTCCCTTCCCTCCCCCTCCCCCCCCCCCCACGGCTTTTTGCGCATCGGAAGAAGGCGCGTTTGCTCTACATATATGGTGATTGTAAAGGAGGAAAGAGACGCCTACTTCTGCAGCCCTTAAGGGAGCACGGCGCAGAACGCGCGTTTGTTCACCGCCGTGGGTTCACTCCCCGTGAAAGCCCGCGTCCCTCGCGTCCTTTCACTCGCACAAACAGCGTTCGGCGGCGCGCGGCGCCCTGCAGAAGAGCAGGCAGTGTCGACTGCCCAGACACGCCAGCTCGACTGCAGCGGAGGTGGCAGGCCTCCACCTGGCCGTCGACCTACTCTCCGAGGAGCTTCCTGGGGTACCAGCGGCCATCCTCTGCGACTCCAAGGCAGCCCTCCTCGGCCTGCAGAGGCCAGAAAGCGCCAGCCTTGGAGTCGCACTGCTGTCTACCCGGCTGACAGCGCTGCAGGACGCAGGCCACCCGGTGTCCCTGCACTGGATCCCCGCCCACGTAGGGATCCCGGGCAACGAGGCAGCCGACACCCTGGCGAAGGACGCCCACCACACCACTGTGCCCCTCAGTCGGGCCGTGACGGAGGGCGACTTCACAGGACTGAGGCTGCGGCGACACCTGGCGACCCACCACCCAGACAAACGGGTGGCACTGGGATGCCCCCCACAACCACTCCCCCAGCGAGGCCTGGCTCGCAGGGAGACCTCGCTCCTTCTCCGGCTCCGCATCGGCTGCAGCTGGACGGCAGCACGCAGCTACCGACTGGGACGAGCGGCGTCCCCGGCCTGCAGCTCCTGCGGGGAGCCGGAGACGATCGAACATCTCCTGCTGGCCTGCCCGGCGTACCTCCAGCAGCGGGGCCCACTCCTGCAGGAGTTCCGCCGCCTGGGCCTCCCCCTCTGGCAAGGAGGAAGATCTCCTCTTCCCCGGCCGATACCACCTTTCTGCACTTCGAGGCGTCGTGGAGTTCCTTGACTCGTCAGGGCTCTCCGCACGCCTCTAAGGACATTTCTACAAGCGGGAAGGCCTCACGGCCTCCCCACCCCACCCCGGGCCTGACCGGCCTGGCACAACACCCCTGCAGACTCTGCAGCACACCAAGGCCTTCCATCTCGGCCTGATACGTGCCGCCTATGCCTGCCGGTTTTGCTTCGCCCAGCCATGGCGACTCCACTCTATCCCTTCTTTCGCTCCCACTTACCCCTCCCCGTTGGCGCTGAGCCGTGCTCCCTCAAGGGCTGCAGAAGATAGCGCCAACCTTTCCCTTTCCCTCAAGAACCACTTATCGCGGCGCGCGGCGAAGATTTCATCTCCATTGACGTCATACGGAACCTCACGGCGACGGCGACGACGACGCCGACGGCAGAAATCTGCTTTGTAGTGTCCGTTTAATTGTTATCGCAATAAAAATGTGCGGCCTGCTGCGTCGCATCGCCGTCAGTAGGCGAGCGACGAGGAGAGTTGCGGCCGCTGTTCTTGGTGAGGGTGCCACAGCTACGGTACGCAAGGCAGACGCCGGTTCGTGCTACAGTGTGGTTGCCTCAGGATTTATGCGTGTTGATGTGCTTTTTCGTGCGCATTCTCGTGTGCATTTTTGTGTCATCGTGTGGGTGAGCAGCTTGCCTCATGTTTCTTGTGCTTGATTTCGAATCTCTGGTGTGCGCGTGTGTGGCACACGTTTTTTTCTAGCAGTGTGATTCAGCGAAGCTGTTGTGTGCCGCTGTGCAATTCGAACGCGCGAAGAGACGCTACTGTGAAGTACCATGAATTCCCCGGCGATCTACAGCGTCGGGAAGCATGGCTGAAGAATATTTCTCGCCAAGGGCCGTCAGGGAAAGGAAGCAAGTGGGAGCCAAGCGAGAGATCGCTGGTATGTTCAATACATTTCGGTGACAATGACTATAAAAAAACACGAAGATTAGGCTTAAGCTTCCGACTGCGGTCCCGACTGTGTTTTCCGGTTATCCGCCGTACATGCAGAAACAGTACGCGCAGCTCAGGAAACATTTTTTTTCGAGCCCAGGAAAAACATCGGCCGTAACTGTCAACTCAGCCTAGAGTTACTCGCCCACTGGCGGCGACGTGACCCAGCAGGCCGCACCTTTTTTTATGTAAAAAGAGATTCGAATGAATTGATCAACTCCGGGCTCTGCTGAAGGCCCACGATGCGGCGGTGAGGCTTGGCCTTCCCGTCCCAACATGAGAGCTGCCCGCAGTCTCGCGCCTATAAAAACAGGGTGAATATTCTTCCGGACCTTAATAGATTTTGCTACATACCTACCTAGTGACCGTGCCACTACTAGCGCACAGAGCATATTGAAACGTGCGAGCGGAGCTTGAAGAGAAGAACGAAGCTGGGCTGGATCGGGTGCGGTGCCGTGGACTGTTTTCGCTGAGCGATACCTTCGCAATCATCATTTTGTAAATAAACGCGATCCATCGTCCTGAAGTCGCCTTGAAGAAACACGTAAATCCACTCCGGATTATTCGTAATAGAGCACATTTCATTCCAGGTGACTCGAGCGGGCAGCCTTCATGGAGAGCATTGAGGTTCACTCTACAAAAGATTTACACTCCTAGGGTAGACTTTTCACATATGTGGGGTAATCGGCACTTCTAATGAGGACTTCAATATTCAACCTGTAATGTGCAACTATAAAACGCGTTATTTACGGCCTGATTAGAGTCACGGTCGCGCGTACAAACGCGGCTGTGGAAACGCTTCTCCGTGAATGGCTGTACCAGAGCAGTCACGCCAGAGCGGGCACGAAGATAACTAGGCCTGAGACGCCATTTCGGCGCCACGCAACGGGCCGCACCTTTTTTTTTATCCAGCGGCCGTGGCGCGAGGCACGAGCAGCTGGCACGCACCTGCACAGGCTAGCGATCCGAGAGAGATTAAAAAAATGTCGCAGTTTCACCCGAAAGGCGAAGCATCAATGGCGATAACAAATTAGTAGAGAGCTATACCGAGTAAGGATAGTAGTTTAATCATCTGTATAAACTCTCACATGCAGCAGCACCAGCAACGCTCAGAACTCTTGTCGACGCCGTCGGCGTTTTATCCGCATTCGCACCGAACGCGCGCGGCGTTGGTGACTGTTGCCGGTGCCTCTGGGGGCGGCTCGGAGGTTCTCGACGAAATCAAAATGGGACACTCGTCGAGCAACGTTGGAAATTTTACCCACCTTCTCGCCTAGCAACGTTTTATTGCGATAGAAATTATATGGACACTTCAACCGGATTTCTGCCGTCGGCGTCGCCGTCGCCGTCGCCGTCGCCGTGAGGTTCGCTATAGATAAAATCTTCGCCATGCGCCGTATGCCCGAGCGGAAGCGTGCGGGGACGCGCGCTATCACGGAGAGCGAACGCACTCATCTCCCACGCGCAAGCAAGGAAGCAGGAATCCAGTGCCGGAGGGAGCGGGGGGGGCGCACTTCTACTCTGCCAACAACCGCGCTCGTCGCTCGTCCGCACCATCTCTTATCTCCACACGGCTCTATATGCGCCGTGCATTCGCCGCTCAGTTTCCGTTGAGGCGATAGACCGCACGTACCTTCGCCCGCTGCGGCGTATGCTTACTGCCAGCGTTTTGACAGTCGTTGTCTGCAGTCATTCAGTGTGATCTATTCCTGTTTGTTTGTGCATGCTCACACCACGCTTGTTCATTCAGTTAGTAATAGTCGGGCCACATTTTCCAACGCACGCTACACATGCAATGCTGCCCGGATCGGCAGTGCAGTGCTACAGGTGTGTCCCTTCGCACATGCTGCCCACGGCAAGCGCTTCTCATCAACACCACTGTTACACACGCGCCTTCTCGTGGTCATCGAGTCTCTCTTCATGTCGGTCTACTTACGCAGCAGCACACCTGCTTACTTAATGAGCTCATGTTTACTACAATTCATATTGCTACCAAAGCCGCTCACCTTACTTCGTATGACATTGCTGTGTTGCTATCGCATTCATTGCTTCGCCCTTAGGGCGAAACTGCGACATTTTTATATAAATACGCATTTGGTGCCGCAGCTAAACGTCTCCTCCCCTCCCTCCCTCCCGTCCCCCCACAGCCTTTTGCCCGACGGAAGAAGCCGCGTTTGCTCTCTATATACGGTGATTGTAAAGGAGAAAAGAGACTTAATTCTTCAGCTCTTTAGGGAGCACGGCGCAGAACGCGTGTTTGCTCGCCGACATGCGTTCGCTTCCCGTGAAAGCGCGCGTACCTCGGGCCTTTTCTCTCGCACATACAGCGTCCGGGGCGCGGCGATGATTTCATCGCCGTTGACGTCATACGGAACCTCACGGCGACGGCAACGGCAAATGCGACGGCGACGACGACGCTGACGGCAGAAATTCGCTTTGGAGTGTCCATATAATTGCTATCGCAATAAAATGTTACGTTAAGAGATCGGGTGTTGGTTTTTCCTCCTCTCTAGGGGGGGGGGGGGGGGAGCCCTCTTTAGCGGCAGCAGCATCGGCGTCGCATGCGAATTACGTAGACGATCACGTCCGGGTGACGAAACTGTGGCGACGAGCGACCACGTAGACCAGTAAAGTCTCAGGGCTCTCGCGGGAGCGGAAAAACCGACACCCGATCTCTTAGCGTAGCATTTTAGGGGCGAAGCTCCTTATAGCGGCACCCGTTCGTTCCCGTCGTCGTCGTCGTAGTAGTAGTGTGTAACCAGTCTGAGAAAAATTAGAAAAAAAATTCTAACGCGGCGCGGCTAACGCCGCGCCTCGCTTCCGAGCGCGCGGCGTTAGCCCACTACACCACGAAACGGACATGGACGCACGCACCACGATGGCAATAAATACCCAACATTAACGAAAGGCCGCGTTTCTAGCACGTTTCTAACGCGTTTGTGCTAGCGCGTTACGGCCCGTATAAGAAGCTGGTGTAAGACGCTGTGGCCTCTCCGCCTTACCTTCAACGCGTTTCGAACGCGCTGCCCAAAGCAGTGGCAAGTCAAGTTCAAGTCGAGGAGCGTTTATGAATACGGGGGGTATACTCTCTCGGCAGTCATGTGATGGCGTCGGCAAACGCGGTGCACGTTCCGGCATGTGTAAATGGCTGCGTAAGACGCTGTGGCCGCTCCCCCTTACTAGAGAGTACTGCACGTTTCTAACGCGTTTGTGCTAGCGTCCCCTTAAGCGGGAGATCCGATGATTCCCTCCGGAGCTTCGCTCACTCATCATCATTCACCCCGTGGATATGCTGTGAATTTTTTAAATCTCTCTCGGAACGCTAGCCTGTGCCGGTGCGTGCAAGCTGCTCGTGCCTCGTGCAGACGCGAGCGTCTACGTAATTATCATGCGTCGCCGATGCTGCTGCCGCTACAAGGTAAACACACAGACAGGCTGAGTATCCACGACGCAAATGACAACAGCGCCTTTAGGGTGCAGTATTGGCTCATTAGTTGTGTTCGCTTGTTCGCTTCACCAAGGACATGGCCAAAGTGGCATTGCCCTGGGTGAAGAGAACAACGGTGGGTGCTATAGTGCAATCTATTTGGATAAACAACGGGCTGACGGTACTACTAGAACGTCACCATCGGTGATATCAGAGTTAAGTACAAGAAGTTGCACCACACCGCCAGCATTTCATAAGCAGCTCCCGTATCAATGAACACTTGAACTGGCGCACCTTCTACACACAATAATAAAGTATTGGCCGGGAACTGTACAGAAGTTGTAGTCTGTGCGAGCCGTGTAGTTTTCCCTTCCGAAATTTCACAGTCTATTTTTTCGATCGGCAGTCAGGAGTGTGGGTGGCCGGGTGCAGAGGCGATGTCGAGCGTCGGAGAGGGGATGGCGAACGGCGGAGCCCTAGACGCTAGTTGCTTCGGGATTGCTTCGTGGTGAAGGGCGGCACTGGTCTTGACTCCGAAGACGCAACGCGGCTCTTCCATAAACTTCGTAGCCACGGCGCTCGTCCTGTTCGCGTTTTCGACCAAACCGCGCTATATGCCCGCGGTTGATTGTACTCCGCAGATTTCGCAATTACCTGATTGATGACATGGATATGATCCATCGTAGAATATCTCTTCCTAAAGCCAGCCTGTTCTCTTGGTTGGCTGAAGTCAAGTGTTGCCCTGATTGTACTGGATATTATCTTGGTGAATATTTTATACAATACAGAAAGCAAGCTAATGGGTCTGTACTTCTTCAATTCTTTAACATCTCCCTTCTTATGGATAAGTATAATGTTGGCGTTCTTCCAGCTCTCTGGTACACTTGAAGTTGTGAGGCATTGCATATAAAGGACGGCAAGCTTTTCAAGCATGATATCTCCTCCATCTTTGATTAAATCGACTGTTATTCCATCTTCTCCAGCAGCTTTTCCCCTGGTCATTCTAACTTCATCGGTAGTTATAGAAGGAGCCTTTGTATCTGGTTCAGCACTATTTCGAATGAAAATAGCTTGGCTGTTTTGGGCACTGTACAGGTCAGTATAGAATTCTTCCAGTGCTTTTACTATGTCATCTAAATTGCTGATGATATTACCATGCTTATCTTTCAGTGCATACATCTTGCCTTGTCCTATGCCAAGCTTTCTTACTGATTTCATGCTGCGTCCATATTTTACGGCTTCCTCAATCTTTCCCACGTTATAATTTCGAATATCCCTTACTTTCTTCTTGTTGATCAGTTTTGAAAGCTCAGCGATCTCTATCTGATCTCTTGAGTTGGACACTTTCAGGTTTTGTCGTTTCTTTATTAGTTCTGTACTGAAGGGACTGGGCCATGGTGCTGGTGAAGGAAGAAGAAGACAAGCAACGCTTGCTCGCCCGCTTCGCCATAGCTCCCTTTTGACTTGTTTCAGTCTGCCGTTCTAACGCCAGATCGAGTGTTGCTAGGAAAACATCCCCATTGCAGTTCCTTTGTTTCTTGGGAGAGCTTACCTACTGATTGCCTTAGTGCCTTACCTCCCACTTCAATTGCTGCTTCTGTGATCAGCCTAGTTATGGTTTCATTCATTACCTCTATGTTATCTTCATCTTCCTGTTCTAAAGCTGCATATTTGTTTGCGAGCACCAGCCTGAATTGGTCTGCTTTCACACTTACTGCGTCTAGGTTGGCCTGTTTCCTCTTGACTAATTTCAGTCTTTCTCTCTTGAAATTGAGAGAAATCCTAGACCTCACTAACCTATGGTCACTGCACTTTACCTTACCTAAAACTTCTACATTCTGCACTATGCTTCGATCGGCAGAGAGTATGAAATCTATTTCATTCCTTGTTTCTCCATTAGGGATTTTCCAGGTATACATCCTGTTGCTGCGCTTCCTGAAGAATGTATTCATTATTTGGAGCCTATTCCTTTCCGCGGATTCTACCAACATCTCTACTCTTGCATTCCTAGAATCGATGCCGTAGTTGCCAATTTCTTGCTCATCACCCTTTTGCTTGCTCACCAGCCAATTGCTTGCTCACTTTTGAATTGAAGTCGCCCATGACTACAGTATACTGAGTTTGCACCTTTTTCGTTGCTAATTCAACGTCTTCATAAAACTGTTCTATTTCTTCATCATCGTGACTGGAGGTTGGGGCGTAGGCTTGTACTACCTTTATTTTGTACCTCCTATTCAGCTTTATTACGACGACTGCTACCCTCTAATTGATGCTGTAGAATTCATCAATGTTGCCCGCTATGTTGTTATGGACTAGAAATCCTACCCCGGATTCTCTCTTATCTGGAAGACCTCTGTAGCAGAGGACGTGGCCGTTAGTCAGCACTGTGTAAGCCTCGCCAGTTCTTCGAACATCACCAAGGCCAGTAATATCCCAGGCAATGCCTGATAATTCCTCAAGTAGTCCTGCTAAGGTAGCCTCACTCGAGAGGGTGCGGATGTTGAACGTTGCCAGGTGCAATTTCCATTGGCGGCCTGTCCGGACCCAGAGATTCTTAGCACCCTCGGCCGCGTCGCAGGTCTGACCGCCACCTTGGTCAGGTGCTCCGCAGCCACTGGGGACTCAGGGCCATGGGTTAATTGTCGGAGTCATGAGGGAGGTAGTGGCCGAATACTGCACCAGTGAGGCCAATTCCGGTTCTGATGAGGGAGCGACTTTGATGAAGCTTAGTGGGCCTGCCGAGTATGGTTGCCCCTGAACTAGTATAGCCCCACTAGCTCTCGGCAATATATCTTTTTTGCCGGTGTCAGGCACCACTCCATGCCTGAAAATGTGGTGGACTGGAGTAGGATTCGATCTCACGACCTTCAGATTTGAAGTCGGCTGTTCTACCTCTGCTCCACGCCACACGCTAAATTATGCCGATCTTCAAATCAGGTGATAAAACAAACACACGTAATTATCTCCCCGCATCATTTACATCAGTTCTAAGCACGATCTTCGAACACGTAATTGCATCAAGTTTTGCGCAGCATCTCGTTAGTAATGATTTGTTTTTTTTTTTGCTAACAGCATAGGTTCAGGAAGGCTTCTCGTGTGAGACTTAACTGCTACAATTTACTAACGAACTGCTACACAATATGGACGAGAACGTTCAAAGAGATTGCATATGCATATTCTTAGACTTCTAAAAAGCATTTGACTGTCCCGCGCGTTCATGTTAATAGCTAAGATCACTTCCTTTAACCTAGAATTATTAACAACCTAACGAATAAACATTTCCTGTCATCTCGTAAACAATTCACAGTTGTTAACGATTACGCATCTCCATTTAGCGATGTACTATCTGGTGTACCTCAAGGTTGCGTCCCGGGTCCGTTGCTGTTCCTCATTTACATTAATAACCTGCCATCTAACACTACATGAACCATTCGTTTGATGCACATCATGGCTAATGTCACTTAATACCGCAAAATGTAAGCTCATGAGATTCAGCCGGAAATAATCCAACTCTTTTTCCAATTACTTACTTAATAATACCTTAGTGTCCCACACGCTTTCATATAAATACCTCGGTGTTCATTTTACGAGTAACCTCGGCTTGTCCACTCACATACCGAAAGTAACAGCCAACGCACACTAGGGTATCTAAAATCTAATCTCCATGGAACTCCTGCCACTACCCGTATGCTTGATTATTAATAATTTGGTCGTCTCCAGCTAGAATACGCATCACCAGTTTGGTCACCTTATCAAGCTCATTTAATCTATTTCCTCGAATTGGTTAAAAATAGTGCCGCACGTTTCATTTCCAGAAACTACAACCATCACGCTAGCGTAACAAACTATAAATCATCGCTTTCTATACATTGTAATCAAGGAGAGTAATTGTCTTAATCTGTCTATTCCACAAGATAGTCTATAGCGTTAATCATTCAACGCTGCCTCTTGTACAACCTTACCGCACCTCACGTCGTTTAAACAACCCTCCAAGCTTCGAACGCATTTCTGGTAGAACCGCTGCATTTAATTCATCGGCTTTGCCGCAGCCTATCATTCAATGGAATGGTCTTCCTGAGAACATTACGAATTTCCGTTATCCAGATAGTTTTAGGGCCAAAATAACGGGAATTTTTTTCTAATTGCTAATGCGTCAATAACTATTCTATAATGTTGTTTTTACTTTTCAGTGATTGGTACTAAGAGTCAATAAGGAGTGTATTCTATAGTCATGTCACTCATGCTCTTGACATTACCCCTCCCCCCCCCTCCCATCCACTCACACAACGCTCCGATGCTGAAGCCTGTGAGGCAACGTGAATAAATAAATAAATATTAATTATTAAATAAATAAATATAGTGCAACTGATGGTGGTTTCCTCCGCACCGCCGTCAGTTTCACTGCCCTCCACGAACAGGCGGCATGTGTGTTCCTTATGCTCCTGAATAACACTTTACAATGTGATGAATGCGGTTTAAACTATGGGTCCGGAAACTAAGAGGTGCGCCGTAATGCTATAGCACTTCTCTCGCATTTATCACTAAATCGTCACACATTGTTTTTTTTATATCATTAACTCCTGTATAATGTTGCATGTAGGCATTATTGCTATTATATATTATATAACGGATGTTCACAATGTTATCAGGAAGACCATTCCAGTGAATGACAGCCTGTGGCAAAACCGATGAATATATATTTATATATATATAGCTGCGGAGTAATTGCTTGCTGACCCCCCATAGCGATAATGGCTACATGCAACATAAATATAGACTGTTGATGATATATATTGTTACGAGGCATTGTGTATGAGCCTGCCATCAAAGGACCGATGTGCTAGGCGCAGAGGAAGAGGATGGGAGAAGCCTCGTGAGACGCTGTCAGCCATTCTCTGGTAGCAGCAGCCTGTGTATATTGTCTGTCCACTGTACTTGTGAATCCCCGTGACAATATATATATATATATATATATATAGAGAGAGAGAGAGAGAGAGAGAAACGAACAGTAAGGGAAGCGAGGGGCCCGGCTTTCGTAAGTCGCAAGCACATATATCCCAGGACAATGACAAGAACGCAAGCATAGAAGAAATTGCGTGTTTATTTAACCCTTCATTGACGGGTGTTGCCTAGAGGCAATATTCTCTTTCTTGCCGAGTTTCAGTATTGAGTACGAAGTTGCCGGCTAAATGGCTTCGGCCAACACTGAATGACAGGCAGCAAGCGTAATTTGTTGGAGCGAAGCAGGAACACAGACGAGGCAAAAGAAGTTTGGCACGTGAGTCAATGTCTTTTGAAAGCAAGGCCAGTGGAGACAGGCCACTGCAAGATACCCGAATGCGAGGGTGTCACGCAATTTGTACAAAAAAAACGAAGCCGTAGGTAGCTTGGGGCGAAGGCCACCTCCAATTTCCGGCCTGGGGTTTTCCGCTTATTGCTGAAAACATTTCCGCGAAATGTTTTTTTAATTGTGCTTATTCTTGATGTGTTTGATGTGCTTGATGTGTTTTGCAGATTTAGATAGAAAATTACAATTTTTCTGGGTTTTTATATGTCTCATCGCTCAAGCATTAAGTGGTATGTAGATATTGTTACGGGGAGTATTTAATTAACCGTGAACGGCTAGCGCTTGCCCAGTCAAGACTTCACAGAGTGCACAGGTTCCAGCAGGTTTTCAGTCCGACAAGAGAGCCTCTGACCCAGCCCCACTACAATGTCTTTGTCTTTGCCATTTCTCGTGACATTTTCCCCGGCCGATGAAGCACCGTCCCGGTGCTTGTTGTGATCAAAATGGATTATCACAGTTGTAAAGTTTGAGGCGGGAAACATGTACGATGTCAGTTCGCGGTGCGGCAGTCGATGAGGTGGATGCCATGGGAGATATCTCATAGGTGACAGGAGTCACCTGGCGCAGCACGCGATAGGGTCCGACGTACCGCGACATTAACTTTTCACACAGGCCGACGCGACGAGATGGGAGCCAGAGAAGGACGAGAGAGCCCGGTGGAAAATCAGTATCCCGGTGTCGACGATCGTAGTGGCCTTTTGTGCGGTCTGCGATGACGTGAGCCGAGCGCGGGCCACTGTGCGCGCGACGAGCGCACGCGTGATGACATCTTGCGCATAGGAAGTCGTGGACGTGGAGGCCGGATCAGAAGGGAGCAAGGTGTCAAAGGGTAGTAAGGGATGGCGTCCAAAGAGAAGATAGAAGGGTGAGTAGCCGGCAGTTTCATGACGCGATGAGTTGTATGCAAATGTGACGAACGGGAGCGCAACGTCCCAATCATGGTGGTCATCGGAAACGTACATGGAAAGCATGTCGGTCAGTGTACGGTTTAAGCGTTCGGTGAGTCCATTAGTTTGAGGGTGATATGAGGTCGTGAAGTTGTGATGAGTAGCACATGATCGAAGTAGATCGTCAACCACACGAGACAGGAAGCAGCGACCGCGATCTGTGAGTAGGTGACGTGGAGCACCATGTTGGAGGATGACGTCGTACAGTAGGAAGTCGGCTACGTCTGTGGCGCAGCTGGTTGGCAACGCTCGAGTAATTGCAAATCGAGTGGTATAATCCGCAGCGACTGCAATCAATTTGTTGCCTTTCGTGGAAATTGGAAAGGGACCCAGCAAGTCCAGGCCGGAACGTCAATTGGCTGAAGGAGACCAGCGGGTAGAGTCGCAGGTTTCTTCCGACGCTGACACAGGTCACAAGATGTTACGTAGCGGCGAACGAACCGATAAAGGCCCTTCCAGAAAAAGCGTCGTTGTATGCGATCATAAGTTCTGGAGACGCCTAAGTGCCCGGAAGTGGGGGCGTCATGAAACTGTATGAGGACATCCCTGCGCAGATGATGCGGGACAACGAGCAGGAGTTCTGCGCCGTCGGGGTGCATGTTGCGGCGGTAAAGAACGTTATCCTGAAGCAAGAACATGTTGAGGGAAGGGTCGAGGGTGCCGGATTGCAGATGGTCAATAAGAGAGAGCAAAGATGGATCTCGACGTTGTTCGTCGGCCACATGGGTGAAGTCTGTTATCGCCAAGACATAGGTGTCGGGGTCCGTTTCAGTGGAGTCGGATGGTTCAACGGGATGGCGGGAGAGGCAGTCGGCGTCATTGTGTAACTTTCCAGATTTGTACACTACCGAGACGTGTACTCCTGTAATCGTAATGCCCAACGGCCGAGCCTCCCTGTGGGGTCTTTGAGTGTTGAAAGCCAGCAGAGCGCATGATGATCTGTTATGACCACGAACGGCCGTCCATATAGGTACGGACGGAATTTCGCGACAGCCCAGACGAGAGCTAAGCACTCCCGCTCATGTAATTGTGTAATTCTTCTCCGACTGTGACAGAAGACGACTAGCATACGCTATCACACGGTTGGCTCCGTTCTGTGTTTGGGCGAGGATAGCACCAATGCCATGGCCGCTTGCGTCAGTGCGAAGTTCTGTTCTAGCAGCAGGGTCAAAATGAGCCAGCACAGGTGGTGTAGTGAGGGCATAAATCAACGACGCAAAGGAAGACGCTTGGTCCGCGCCCCAAGAAAAGGCCGCATCCTTCTTGAGTAGGTCCATGAGGGGTCGAGCAATGTCCGCGAAGTTGAGAACAAAGCGGCGAAAGTAGGAGCAGAGCCCAAGAAGCTGCGTACTTCTTGAGTGGACCGTGGAACTGGGAACTCGCGGACGGCACGAACCTTGTCAGGGTCTGGTTGGACACCAGTAGCGTCGACTAAGTGTCCAAGTAATTTGATCTGGCGGCGCCCAAAGGTACACTTAGACGAATTGAGCTGGAGGCCAGCCCGGCGAAAGATGTCGAGAATGGCCGACAGACGAGGGAGGTGGCTGTCAAAGCTGGGCGAGAAAACGATGACGTCGTCCAGATAACAAAGACAGGTCGACCATTTCAGACCGCGCAGAAGAGTGTCCATCATGCGTTCAAAAGTTGCAGGAGCATTACACAACCCAAAAGGCATAACCTTAAATTAGTAGAGGCCGTCGGGTGTGATGAATGCGGTCTTCTCGCGGTCGCGGTCATCGACGGCAATTTGCCAGTATCCCGAGCGGAGATCTAGCGACGGAGAAATATTTGGCACCATGGAGGCAGTCGAGCGCATCATCAATTCGTGGGAGAGGATACACATCCTTCTTCGTTACCCGATTGAGATGGCGATAATCGACGCAGAACCGCCAGCTGTTGTCCTTCTTTTTCACAAGCACTACAGGGGATGCCCAAGGGCTAGAGGAAGGCTCTATAACATCTTTATCAAGCATTTTCTCTACCTCCTTTTGGATGACTTCGCGCTCAGAGTGAGATACTCGGTAAGGGTGCTTGTGAAGGGGGCTGGCGTCTCCAGTGTCGATGCGGTGGGCCACTACATGTGTACGTCCTAGTGGACTGTTCGCAACATCAAATACGTCCAGGTACGAAAATAGGACACCACGGAGTGCTGCACTTTGGGAAGGTAGGAGGTCGGGGGATATCATTTTGTCCAGAAGTGCCTGGGTTGGCGCCGGTATGGCAGGTTGCGTCGCGGTCTCAGCGTCAGCAGCGAATGCAGAAACAATACATTCTTCCAAAGGTGACAGTTCGGCTAGTGAAATTCCTTGAGGAAGAACATGGGCCGAAGTAGAAAAGTTGAGGACTGGAAGCAACGTTTTGTTGTTGGCAATAAGCACTACGGTATGGGGAAGTGCGATGTTGCGCGAAAGGATCAGATCTGTGAGGGGAGCGACCACATATTCACCATCAGGGACTGGGGGAAACGGTGACATAAGGACGTAGGTAGCAGCCTGCGCGGGTAGTCGTAGAAACTCCTGGGAACGTAGGCGAGCGTTACTTGATGCGGTGTCATCAGGACACAATGGCAGTTCGAGCCGCAAAATGCCAGAAGAACAATCGATGAGGGCAGAGTGAGCGCTCAAGAAGTCAATGCCAAGAATGACATCATGTGGGCAAGCGTCGAGAACGGCGAAGAGAACTGAAGTGTGGTGGCCGGCAACAGTAACGCGGGCAGTGCACATGCCAAGAACAGGTGTTCGGGTGCCGTCAGCTACTCGCACAGTAGGAGAGACGGCAGGTGTCAGCACTTTGCGTAGGCGGCGTCGGAGCATAGAACTCATAACAGATATGTGGGCGCCAGTATCGATGAGAGCAGTAATGGGCACGCCGTCGACGAGAACACCGAGCAAATTTCGTCTTGAAGTAGGGGTCGATAGAGGTTTTGCGGTCCTTGTCGTCAATGCAGCCTCACCTCCCGGAGCTGCACTGGCTAGTTTCCCGGGTGGTGTCCAGAGGAAGCCGGAGAAGGAGAGCGACGGCGTTGAGGGGAGCGCGACTGGCGACTCTGAGGTGACGGCGATCGGCTGGACCAGTGTCCTTGTGCGGCAATATTGGCGTAGGTCGATTCTGAGCGCGAAGAAAGACGGTGAGGATCACGGGCCGGGAGTTGGTCGTCAAGAAAAGATGTGCTGTACGGGCCACGATCTTGGCGGCGGTCACCGGGGAAACTTGGTCGGTAATTCCGACGATTGCGGCAGTGGCGTGAAATGTGGCCGACGCGAGAGCAAGAAAAACAGATTGGTCGATCGTCAGGCGTCCTCCACTCAGAAGGGTTGCGGTAGCGGGGTGTGAACCGGGGAGCGGAAGCGGCAGCAGCAACAATTGGGGCGTTGTGGTGTTCAGTGGGAGGACCGGACGCGCACATGGGCGGAGGGGCGTAACTAGGCGCTTGTGGAAATACGACGCCCATATTGGCAACCTCCTGACGTACGACGGCCTGAATGAGAGAGATTGTCGCCAAATGGTCGTGAGCAGGTGCCTGATAAGCGGCTGGAGCCATGGCTTCGAGCTCCTGGCGAACAATCCTGGCCAAGTTGTTAGGCGGCGAGAACGGAGGGGGCGTCACGGGATCATCGCACGAGGATGTCGCAGCTGTATTCGGGAGTCTGTTAAAGCGCTGTGTAATCCGCCTGCTTTTGGCTTGTTCAAACCGCCGGCATTCAGTGATAATGGAGTCAACCGTGGTGCAGTTCTTACACATGAGGATGTTGAAGGCATCGTCAGCTATGCCTTTCAACACGTGGCCAACCTTGTCCGTCTCTGGCATGTCTTTGTCAATGGTACGGCACAAGGCTAATACGTCTTGAATGTAGGCGACGTACGACTCCGTGGACGTCTGAGCTCTGGCCGCCAGCTCGTGCCGGGCGGTCATTTGGCGCGCGGCCGATCGGCCAAACAGTGCACGCATCTTCTCCTTGCATAGGTCCCAACTTGTAAGTTCTTCTTCGTGCGTGTTAAACCACACCCGAGCCGTGCCCCGTAGGTAGAAAATGACGTTGGCAAGCATTAGAGTCTCATCCCACCTGTGGTGCTTGCTGACGCGCTCGTACAAGAGGAGCCAATCGTCGACGTCTTTGTTGTCCGTGCCGCAAAACGTGCCGGGGTCGAGGGGCTGCGAAAGGACCACGGTCGGCGGCGCCGCAGGCGCGGGCTGCGATGACTGCGTACTGTCTTCGGCCATGGAGGCGGGAGAAACGTGGCGTCCGCTCCGAAGATCCAGGGCCGGGTGGAATAGAGCCCGCAACCTCCACCAAAAGATGTTACGGGGAGTATTTAATTAACCGTGAACGGCTAGCGCTTGCCTAGTCAAGACTGCACAGAGCGCACAGGTTCCAGCAGGTTTTCAGTCCAACAAGAGAGCCTCTGACCCAGCCCCACTACAACGTCTTTGCCTTTGCCATTGCTCGTGACAATATGTTTATTTTATTCCAAGTGATCGATAGTTCCGTTTGCAGGCTTACGAAGCTACGTGACTTGGTTCAACATTAATAAACTTATTTTGTGAAAAGTTAGACAGATTAGCACCAGCAGAAGGGTTGAGAACGTGTTTGGCGTTAATTTTGTCTTACGGCCGGGCCTGCCTCGTACCATCACGCAGGGATGTTCTTGTCAGATGTTTTCACAGACATGTATATCCCTATGGCGAGGAAACCTAAACACCCCTGAAGCTCTTCGATTAGGGCTTCGCGATTTAGGCGGCTGTGGACCTATATCGAGGATACAAAGCGTTACCTCCATAATTTAAAAATGAAGTCAGCTTTAACGTCCTCAAGCATATCACAGGCTGTGAAAAACACCGTGTTGAGGTGGCCTCCACATATACTTCGGCCACCTGCGGTTCTTTAAAGTGTACCTAAATCTAATTACATGAGCGTTTCTGAATTCAGCCGACGTTGGAAGGTGACCACCATTGTAATGTGCCAGAACAAGCTACTTAGTCACCGCGGCAGACATCTACAGGACTCGTGCCATGATGTTCACTCAGACACGCAGTGCCGTCGTTTAACATTAGAAGCGAGAAACGTCACTGGTCTCAAATGGTTTGAACTCGGAAGTATGGGCTCAATCGGGTAATCGGCAGGAGGTCGCGTGGAAAGGGAGTGGGGTGGGGAGGTGCACAGGGGGCCTACTAGTTGGATTTATTTGCTTGCATTTTCATGTGGAACAGAGAATACATGTCGAACGAAATTTACAGATATTTGTACATGTACGCAAAGTGCAAAACATAATTGCACACTTTTAAATCTCAGTAACCAAAGACCTATGGCGAGCTTCATATTCAATGCCGTATATTTACAGTTCCACAAAGTTTCTATTGTACTCTTATTGGTTTGTATTTTGACATCAATGAAGAAGACAGCGAAGGCACTTTTCGGTTCCCCCATGCATTGTGATGAGAACTCGGATTCACACTGGCGTTAATTTCAGCTTTGTTGTATAGTGCAGCTATAGGAGTAATCCTAATGGTATCGCCCAATCTTGTAAAAGCTAACCTGTTTCAATTGAAGAAGAAGCTTAAGTATCATAGTGGGCTACTAACAAGGAATGACAAAAAGAGCCCTAGAAGGATTAAAAACTCCTCACATAAAAGCTCTGGAGATATAGTGCCGAGAAACCCGCATTAGCAGAGTAGGACGATAGGCTGTGTTGCTTTTCTTCGCTCTGCAAAAGTTTTTCGATTCCCATTATAAGCAATCTTCTTTGTCAGGAATCCAAGGAGCAATGCAGTAAAGTGGGTAACATACGGAAGCGTCATCAAAAATGAAATAATAAAAGCTGTCGGGACTCCTTTTTTAGCTTCTCCCACGGCTCCAGTGTTTCCAGAGTTGCTGATAGCGCCCTGTAACCTCAGTGCTTGGGAGCCGTAAATGGGGAGACATTTACCACTCGTAAATGTTTCTTCTGGGTATCTTAGAAAGAGTGAAAGAAAAAGAAAACATTACCATATAAATGGTACCCTGGAACGAGAGGATTCTTCCTTCTTTTCTGAACAAGCCAAGCACACAAAAAGCAAAGCAGCAGGCAGTGGAGACGAACATTATGTGCAGGAGGGCAATATAAAGTGTACTGGAGGCAAGAAAAAAAAAAGAAACTTATGTTTCCAAAGGCAAGGCTACACGAAGGTCGTGGTTGAACGTTCTGTAACGATCGCGTTTCGGATGTCTTGTCGTTCGGGGGTTGGCTTTAAAACTTCTTGACCGGACGCTTTTACTAGCCTCCATGAGGAGTTTTTACAGAAGGAGATAGTTTCAGCTCTCGTCTCCGGACATCTGCCATCAGCGCATGCGGAAATAGCAAAGTTGCGAAGTGCAACAACGTCAGAAAGGGCGAAGTAAACTTTTTTTTTATATGTGGAAGTGCGTGTTGCTGGAAAGTTCATCAAATTTCAAGCCATCTAAGAAAGTGAGAAAAAATATGTGGGCAGCTTGCACTAGTGGTGCAAGGCTGGAGTAAACAGCGGAGCTGGTGGTCGACCTAGCTTCTTCCAGGTTTTACTAGGCTGGGCTAAGTTTTGCTAGGAAATGCCAAGTGCTGCTAGGAACGGTATTCCGAATCGGCTCGCCGCCGACACGCAGATTCTCGCTTGGCCGTGCGACGCGCTTCAAGATGAGCGGCTTCTTCTCGGTATCCGGATCTTCTTTGGTTGTCCCATGCCAAGGTTAATGTACTCGCCACAGAGTTCACGATCGTTCTGCCGCCGTCGCGGCGGCTCCGAACGTTTATCTCCCGGTGATGTCACCACTAAGCTGCCCCTCCACACTTGTCGGACACAGCTAGACAAAGCCCACACAGCCCGCGGACCGCGTTGGCGCGCGGTGACGTCACGGTTTTTAGCTCCGCCTACCCGGCGGAGCGAGGAGGTTTTGGCGGGAGCTGGAGTTCTGGTGAGGTCACGTGATCCCTCGGTGGGTGCGCGGTATCGGTGTAGCTAAGCGAAGCATGTGCGCGGCAGCTCAGAAGGGCGGCGTGCAGAGCTTGGCGAAGCGATAGCATGCCTAGGCGAGGCGGGGGAGCAGCTATGCCAGGTGTTTTCCAGGCAACGCGAAGTGACGTTATGGCTAGACGGAGCAGGTACACGGTCGTAGCAGCTGGCGTGGCGGCGGAGGAGCGTTGCCGAAGCTAGGCGAAGAGGCGCAGCCACGGTGCTAGAATAGGAGAGGTGGCCAAACGGCGCCGCTCCGCTAATACTCCGCGCATGACGCGACGGCTCTCGAGTTGCCGCCGCTTTGCGTAAGGTGGCAGCAGGGGTAGCCTGGGCTCACTTCTCCGGTCCGCCGTACTTGAAAGTAAGTAGCCGGCGGGCGTGTCGCGCATTCAAACTGTATTTTTACGTCTCCGAGTTTTGAGAAAGAGCTTGGCGTCGTAGTGCCGTACTCCATGGAGGTCTTCAATACCACTTAATAGTTACCGTCGCTTAAAACGGACTTTTCGCGCGCACTTACGCATGCAGCGTGACTTCAGACTCGTCGTGTATTCCTTGTTTATTCGATTGTTTCATTTCCTTATTTTGCCGGATACAGATTGGTTCTGAGAACTATACGGTGACTAATGCGTCATTGCCAAAGGAATCACGCTTGAAACGAATATTTTTTATGTGTTCACGATAGAGTACATTTGTTGCTTCTTCCTCCTTGCAATATTAGTAAACACTCCTTTATGAGCATATACGACTATGTAGAAGCAGTATTTACTGCCTTTCCAAAACGACTGTACGCGTGCTAACCAATATATATATATATATATATATATATATATATATATATTGGTTATTAAATGGAAGGTTTCTCTGCTGCGCAAGAACATTTGGCTCAAACATGAAAAATTTTAGTCGACAACATGAAAAGCAGCTTCTGCATAGAGCGACCCTCAAAAGGCCCGCAGTGATATATAAGGGATATAACGACATTAACTGACGTTACAATGCCCTCACAGAACTCTAGGTTAATCGAGTTTGCAGAAGGTTAAGTGGAATACGTTTGGAAAAGTTGATTATCGTTTCAGGAATATTCCGCATGCTTTCTAAGGAGAGCAGAAAAAGAGAGAGAAAGGCAGGGATTATTTACCTAGTGTAAATAAGGAAAGGGAATAAAAGGTGAAAAAACAAAGAATAAGAAGTAAGGAAAGAAACTCCCCACAATAACGTTCACATCACAAGCCCTTAAGAATAGAACAAGTCTATAGGAGAAGATCCGCACTACAATATGCACAAAATATGCACTCGGTTCTCGCAAAATTCGCCTCGACGCGTCTTCTCACTTCCTCTACATCGTCTCTTCCTGGAAACAACGCCAGAAACAGTCACTGGGTTAGTCATGAATATTCATTTTAACAGGACACCTTCGCAAAGGCAAATATGTTTAGGCTAGCTAGGCCAGTTAGCATTGTTCCACTTCCGGTATCATTCGACCACACATTCGAGAGCGCACATGGATGTGTATCAAGTGGGAATAAATGATGAGACCATTCCCGGTCCGAGTGAAACCGGAAAGAAACAGTCCTGAAAGCGTCGCCAGAGATTGGCTTCATTTATCATTACTGTTTCCCCCCTTCCTTTCCTTCTGCGATCCTCGACCGACATATCCGCTACTTTCCGAAGAGGTAAGTGATGAGTGGCTTCCCGCGCCATGGCACCTTTCTGCTATGTTCCGTAACCCTTCGTTCAAAGCCATTTATTCGGAGCGTCGGAGAGTCGGAGCCGCCGAAACGGCGGCTGCTTTTAACACTTCGCTACCAAAGAGTTCTAACGTAGTATCAAGCTAAAAAACCCCCGAAGAAGTAATGCCTTATCTTGTTCGTTTTTTTTCCGGAGCTCTTAAAGTCGGACCTTGCAGGTCCGAACTCGAAGCATGCCCCCTTATTATCTTCAGTGAAAACAGAATGATAAGGACATCCATGAAATTCTAGCTTCATTTGACATCACAACAAAGGGCTATATAGAGTGACAGAGTGAAAATATACTGAAAGCACCATGGCATGATGCCCGGTTGATTCTGTCTGTGCGAGTGAAAATATATTGAAAGCCCCATGACATGATGCCCGGTTGATTCTGTCTGTTTTTCGTAACAGTCAATACGTGTGCCGCAGCCAAATTAACAAATTTCTAATGCGCTCTTGATACAACGCGGCTTGCCGCAGCTTAAAAGCTCCTCTGATCTATAATAGTTGCCAGAGTGCTCCGCAAAGGTTCAAAGTGCTCTTCACATCATAATTGAGCGAGCGAGACCGAGCGCAGTGTTCGTTACGCGGAACGTGCCAGCCTTTATGCAAGATTCATGCTTGTTTCCTTAAACACAGAACCATGATTACCTAAAACGATCATCTCGCGCCAAATTTTAATAAAGTCATTGTTTTGAACATTGCCAATATTGAACATGAATTGATGAACAACACCAGTAATAACCTAAATGCCCACCCCTTTCTTTGAAATAAAAAAAAAACTAAACAGAAATTGAACGAGATATTGCATCGCAGCACTTTTCAATGACACTTCGTGCACAAGAATCTTAACAGAGCTAAAGTAAAAAGAAAATGAAAGCGCAAATGCTTATCAAATGCACAAAAAAACTTTCTCAGTAATTACAAAAATATGGAAGTGGTTAGGAAAACTGAGTGAGAGCGACGTTGTTATGACGGGCAGTTCATTTAGGTCATTTCATGTTTCCACTTACGCTGATTCTCTGTGTACACAAAAAGAAAACGTGAAGAGAACGTTCATAAGCAGTTTTACAGCGCTTTCGCAACATTCCGAGGCACTACATGTCGAGCACCGAGAACCTCAGTATATCCTGAATTGGAGTCAATCTCGCAATTCAAAAACCAGAATACGCATAGGATATAAAAATCCTTTAAATGACAACACCAGTGTGATGGCGCAGATGTGACTTCGCTAGCTTGAAATTTACTTCCCAAGAATCGAAGTTTTGTTTTAAAGCTCCACGCAAATTAAAAAGGAGCACTCAATCAATTTTATTGTGGCAATATGAATTATTGACTCTATTCTCTCCGGCAGTGGTCCAACAGATTAGGCACAAATGAAAAAAGAAAGAAAAAATAAGAAAAAAAGCGGAAATGATTGTTTGCAATTTATAGACAAAAATACTTTAAATATGCCGGCACGTTAACAAAAAGACTGTACGACCTTTTCCGTCGGCACAAACGAGGTTGTCATGCACAGTCTTATGTCGTACACGAGTGATTAAATGTACTGTGATTTATTTTTTCCGCCTCTTTTTCAGATAATTGTGGGGTCAAGGTGACGTTAGCTGAGCCCTTCGAAAGTCTGGACTTTTTCAGTGCATGACAGATGTTATGAGGGTTCCGGGTTACTGTTTCAGTGAAAACCTGGTTGGCGACTGCATATAGTTTGCGGAATCCTGCAAAATCGTGTGCGTATTACTGCTGCCCGCGCTTGCGAGATATGTCTTACTGAGGTACAAGAAAGAACCTTTTCTTTCGCGTAGTTTAGAGCTAAGCTTCATGATATGCTTCAGCAAGCAAGGAGAAAACATGATCTCACACTATAAAAGCGCCTTCGCTGATTTATCACAGATTTGTGGCCTATAGTTACTCTACGGGAGGCATATGCAGCAGCTTTGTTCTGGTGGTGCTCGGGGGGTTCAGCGCCAGCTACAGAAAACGAGAGTGGTAAAAAATTAGGGGTGCTCTTGAAATACCCAGGATGTTCTTTAATAAGCAATGTACTTTTTGATATATGGGCTGTTTAGTACGCTTGAGAAAACTAGCCCTACCATCAGGCGGGTTTTTATTACACATGAAAAATACTACGCTTCTGTTTAATAGGGCAAATCAGTTCAGCCCTCACGTTACCGTATTTTAATTAGCTAAGAACAATAGGCCGCTAGTGGTGCTATCAAATTCTAATCATTCATTTAGTTCTAATCTGTATAAGGCTGAGCGCCGCTATTGTCGTTGATCTCAGCACCTGAAATTCAGGCAACCAGAAGTTTCAAAGCCAAAGAAGCACGAAATAGCCTTGTTGCTAATGCGAGCGCAGCAAAGTTCAGTTTCACTCGGCACGGATTACAATGGTTTCATGATGAGCGCGTTGATCTACAGTGTTCTATATAGTTGACGAGGAATTGCAATATTTACGAAGCCGCATCGCATCGGTAGCTGAACAAAGCAGAATGCTAAATAGAGGCAAGTAGCAGAGTGTACTGATCCGTTGTTCCCACTGAATAATAGCTGCGCTTCGCCAAGTGAAACTTGGAGCACCCTCTAGTGAAGCAAGACGAATGTGTTGCCGAGCGCAACGGCGAACATTTAGCGAACAACGAAGGCAAGTTAGTTGCACTGAGGTAAACAGGTTTAAATATGCAACGAGAATCAATCTTATTCAATCAATCAATCAATCAATCAGTCAATTTTCTTCAGTCAGGACGCCGTGAAGTATTGTGCGTTGAAATTGGTAGTAAATTCTGAAAATCTGCAAACATTGTTGACCCTAAGAACATGTACATAAAAAAGACTAGTAATTAGCAGCTTACACTATAGTTACTGTATTGTCTCTAGGTAATGCAATTAGATTATCAACGAGGACGTTACGGAGGCACTTAATTAAAAAACTGCGTCTGCATAGATTTTCGTCTGCTTTTCGTTGATGGCAGAATGTAGAATGCAGAATGACATGTAGAAGCACATAGTGCTTCTACATGTCATGCGGGAAAACATATTAGGCACAGCGGAGGGTGTGTCAACGTGATACTCAGTTAACATAAACGATCACTGGATGATACCAAGTGGTCTCACCTAGCAGTTCATTGCCGAGAGTACGGTTGCACGCCACATTTTAGCGACACCATGGTCTTATCGAGGTACCGAGCCCAGTCTGCGCGTGAAATAATTGAGGCCTTTCACATTAGAAGGAAAGGGGAAGGCTGTGTCAGTCAACCGTAAAATCGGCTATGGGACAAAGAATTTGAATATCTGATCAGCACATATGGCAACGTAAGATAGGATGATGAGCTTCAAATATTTTGGGCCCTAAAAGTTTATTCATCATCATCAAATTTGAGATTGTGCCCGGAAGACAGCAACGTTCCGGGGGGTTTTAATGTGTTTTAAGTTATGTGGATTGCTTTCATATTTTTAACGTTTTTTTTAAACAATTGTCAGTTGAGAGTTAGCGCCTGTCCATCGTGTATTTTCTTGTTCGTCCTTCGTCCTAATTGTGAGGGCTGCACAGAAATACACCATGAACGCTTACCAACTCGCTCAGTTTTATATCCTATGGTAATTCTATTTGCACATTTTAAAGAATTGAATGTGACCACCAACAGCCTGTTGAATTCTATGTGAGCATCATTAGTCTGGTGAAATGAGAACAACCCAACAGCAAAAGCAGAGGACGTTACCGTTACATTATTCGGTAATAATATATATATATATATATATATATACATATATATATATATATATATATATATATATATATATATATAGACACGTGTATTTGTTTGTTTCACCAGCTAACAAATGTTAAACGTTATCGCTAGGCGCAGGACGCGCCTGGATGTATCGGAAGTTTCTTGGACGTTATCGATGCTTCTATCCGTTGTCTGTTGTCATCGACGCTTATGTACTCTGATTGTATGAGCGACGCGAATTGTCTAGTACTTTCTGGACAACACATGGGCACCAGGGATTACTCTGGAATCTTCGATTACTCATGTATAAAAGCCAATTAACGCGTTTCGCCGCTAATAAGATTTAGACGATCGCCGACAGTGTTCGCCGCTATCGTTCTGCTGCCAGTGCAACGTGCTTTTGTGGGCACAAGTTCGCCCAATAAAAAGTCCGTTTCCTCATTCACAGTTTTGCGACTGTTTTCTTCACCATCACTACTACGTGACAATATACATACATACATACATACATACATGAGATGACGATATATATATATATATATATATATATATATATATATATATATATATATATATATATCATAAGAAGCCAACAATGACACCAAGGACAACATAGGGGAAATTACTTGTACTTACTAATTGACTTAAAGAAATTATAAATTATTGGAAATGAAAATGGATGAAAAAACAATTGTCCGCAGGTGGGGAACGATCCCACGTCTTCGCATTACGCGTGCGATGCTCTTACCATTGAGCTACCGCGGAGCCGTTTTCCCATCCACTTTCTGGGGTATTTGTGTCTTACAACTAGAACTAACCCTAGGAGTGTTAGCCAGCGCCACCACTCACAAACCATGGCGGCGGATGTGGAACATTCTTTCTGCCGCAGGCATCACGAGCACGTGATCTTTTTGGGTGATGGCAACTGGTCAATAAGATATGAATAATTATGATATGATTAATAATAATCGGGCCCCTCGGTTCCCTCTCTTCTTGTTCATTACATAACGAGGGCTCGAATCCAGCAAGAGTGATGCCTTCTGGTAGCATATGTGGGTTTATTGACCAGTAGCAGTTCCTTGCCGTAACTAGCTTAGGCGACGTTACAACGTTTTGACAAAGATGAATATTTAACAGAGATTCCAATTCGAATTTAATGTTATTCTGAGCAATCATATTTATATTTAGGTCACCTCCACGAACTATTTGATAATAGTTGATGTTAACGAATTCTTACAGTGAATCTAAATAAGAGAAAAGCAGCAAATTATTTCCTGATGGCGGCCGGTAGCAAACACAGTACATCAGATTGCTGCATTTAACAACAACAGTTTCATAATGCTGATTAGTGCAACAGATTTCAGGGAGAGTCTCAGAGTGAAATAAATACGAAACAAGCATTGAGACACCTCCATCACGTTGATCACGGTGGTTCATGTGAAAGACTTGCACCCAGGAATATTATACACATGTCTTCCAAAACAAACCATGTTTCCGAAAACAAGACAAAACTAAATCAGCATTCTATTCTGCCAAAAAGTAAACATTCAAGTTCGTCGCTCTTGTTTCTGTCTGATCTAAGATTAAAATGCGTACAACTGCAGCTATTCGAACCATAGGCTCTATTCTGGACACGCATGGCGGCTGCACGGCCGCCATTATCCGCCATCTTGGCTGTCTCATTGGCTGTCCAGAGGTCACGTGTCTTGAAATTTGTGCCGGGAAACGGAAGTTTTGCAAAATGCAATTTTGCGTTTTCGTCAGAATGACGAAACGTGAGGTGAAGCTGCAAATTTTATCGACTAATACTCTTTTGTGGTCCTTGGCACCTATATTGCAACTTTAGCGCTTTAAAAAGAAAGTTGTCGGTAGCGTGCAGAAGCCAGTGCAATGCATCTGCAATTTCGCGAACATGTGATGTCGTTCCAAGATAGCCGGCATGTCAGCTTGTTGATTGGCTGAAGGAATATACTGTGGGGAGCGTCACCGGAAGGGATGTTTCGTAAACGCCATTTTGACGTTGCGTGACGTTCCGCTGGGACGCCATTGCAGAGATTTTCCGCCATAATCTGTGGTGCGACGAGCCGCGCGAATTATGGTAATGAGCGGCCATATGCAACGGCCGTCAAGAGGCATGCGTATCCCCGCATTTTCCCTATCATTTGGGGTCATGAAAATCTTTTGTTCACAACGCATGCTCACAGCATTTGCATCGCTCTCGGGTGGTGTTGGCATTTGTGTTTTGAACCATCATTTTTATTAAAAACACGTTTATTTGAAATAATATTGGCTGAAACTAGCAAACTTTTGGCGACATTTTGCAGTTTTCATTATGGCGTTTGTATTGTAATCAATATTAACGATTTTTCGCGTCATAAAAGGCTATGACAACGGTGACTTCTTAATTTATAAAAAGAAATGTACGCAAGGCGGCGCCATGAAGTTTCCTTTCGCGGTGCGAGTAAACAGCGAAGTGAACAAGAGATGGCAGCGCCGGCGCTTGCGTCGCGCAAGCGGATACCTGTGGCACTATCGATGATATTCGGCCGCTTCTCAGCCAGACAAGTACGGCTGAGTCACTTGCGTTTCACGAGATAGCGATAACGCGGTCTAGAGCGTGCGCTCATCATCACTGGTAGGTCGCGTATGTTGTCTCAAGCTAGAAAGCAAGCGCGTGGACGCCAATATACGATGACTCATTCCGTTGCTCGAGGGCATGCATCCTAGCTAATGAAGCAGACGACAGCTTGTGCGCACGCAGACGACGGAAGCGAGAAACGATTTTGATGGAACAATCGTACGCTTTGATCTCGCTGCTTTATTTTTTCTGGAGAGGAAAACTGTTTCCCTTTATAAAGAACGCTAGGTTCAATGCGTACATTATAGTTTCTTAGGCGAAACGTCAAATTTGCGTCACGTTACGAAAGCAAATTGGGGCTATCGGCGCCATTTTGTAAGCGTCACGCCTACATCACCCGTTGAATAAAATGGCGGAATATCCAGAATAGCGGCTCATGTCTTCGGATGATAGTATCTAAGTCAGATAAATTTAAGCTGCGCATGAAAACAACACAGATCAAGAGATAGGTTAGCGATACAATTCACCTGCCGCACAGTTTATCGAGGTCAGCCGTGCAGCGAATGAAAACCGCACATTCATTCTCTTTCTTTCGAACAAGAATTTTCACGTTTGCATGCCACGCGAAGCAATAATCATTTGCACTCGCCATTCCTTCACGCAGCGCAGCAGCTGTCGGTTCTGTACGGTCATGTTTTGACAGATTGAAATGTTTGAGCTAATGTTCCGCAACATCCTTGCGCTTTTATTCCATCTGTCTTGTAGTGACAGCTGTGAAAATCGCGCGATGATTCCGGATACTTTGCCTTGTTTCGAAGGCAACCTACGCACCGCCTCGACATCACCCTCGCTCAGCTCTGACAAGCTCACCGATTTTGCTACTTCATCTAGGTTTGTTAGTGGGTTTTCATTGTTAGTTACCGGTATTCCATGCACTTCAACATTCAACTTCCTGCAGTTGCAGAATGTCGCTTGTGATTGCATTGTCTTCTGAGTTTAGATACCTTTTTCTTCAAGTTGGTTATTTCCTTCTCCTGGGCAACTTGACGACTCAGTCTTTCATCGTATTTTTGAGACATTAGCTGAATTAAAGCGTTCACTTCTACTTGCTGCGGCAAGCTAGTAAGCATCTCTAGTTTGCGAGTTATCCCCTCGAAATACCGAAAGATCGGGATAGATCACCTGTCGTGTTGCTGTGTTAGCTTTTGGCGCGCTGCACGCCGAACACCGCCACGCCTTGCGGCCGCTCTCCGCCTTTGCTCTTATATGTTGCTTCACTGAAGCCGGAATAGTCAACCGATATGGTAGCTGTACTCACATTCGGAGCATTTCATGAAGCGTCCATCTGCGGGGAGGGAGTCGTTGTAGCACCGGCACTGCCTCTTCATGGCCCCATTAGGCGTACACATAGTGCAAACAGCACCAAACGCCAAAGCACTTGACACCAAAAATATCGTACACCAAGCAACACGGCGGCAACGGAGGCGGCGGCGGCAAAAATACGGGGCAAGATAAGTGTTTAGGAATGAACTTGAGTTTACCAACCGGCAAAGGGTAGAGTAAAGATATGTAAGGGGGCGTCCTTCTGCCACCCTCACCGCCCGTGTGAGCTGGATCAGCCTGACCGCCACGAGCGCGACCAACGCAGCCGAGATGAATATAGTTAGTGACGTCAGCGCAGGCAAGAAACCTTGAAGAGGGCGCAGCACTGTTCGTGTTGAATGGGCTGCGATGGGAAGAATAAATATGTAAGGAGGCGTCCTTGTGCCACCGCCGTCACCACCCGTGTACGTGTCATATATATAATTTATATATGAACGAGAGGTAAGGAACCCTGGGGGTCCGATTTTTAATTAGTCAAATTACGCCTAGCACAATAGATAGATAGACAGACAGACAGACAGACGGACAGACAGACAGACAGACAGACAGACAGACAGACAGACAGACAGACAGACAGACAGACAGACAGACAGACAGACAGACAGACAGACACAGACAGACAGACAGACAGACAGACAGACAGACAGACAGACAGACAGATAGATAGATAGATAGATAGATAGATAGATAGATAGATAGATAGATAGATAGATAGATAGATAGATAGATAGATAGATAGATAGATAGATAGATAGTGCAACTGACGTAGGCTTGCTCCGGACCACCGTCAGTTGCAATTCGGTGCTCAAAGAGGCAGGACGTGTATAGCCCAGACCACACATACGCTTGCGGACGCGCGTAAGCTCGCGTCTGCGCTCCTTGCGCCTGCCGCGCCTAGCGAGGAATGGCGGTTTGTATCCACAAATACGCGCGACAGCGCGCGCTCACTGGCATCACTCGTTGACGCCTTGGCAGACGCCACTTCGTATTTCGTTGCTGACAGTACTTCAGAATGCTTCGATATCTATAAACGTAATTGTTATATTTTTGGCGCTGTTGTATCAGCACAAAAAGTGAAGAAAAAGCACTTTCTTGCATGGCATAAATCTGCTTAACTGAGATTTGACTGTACCGCGCTGTCGCTGCGTAGCCAGGTGCGCCGACGCGAGGCAGCTCAGGCGCGCGATAACTGAGAGGAGCTGATCACCGTGATCGCGCCGCGTTTCGACGCGTACGAGCCGTGCCGCACCGTCTGCGCATGCGTAGGCGCGCGGACGCGAGCGTGCGCGCGTTTGCAAGCGTATACGTGTGATCTGGGCTTATCGAGTGAGGTACTGACCAAAACTTTGTAATGCGATGAGTGCGTTTGTCGTTAAATTTATCGTTAAATAACCACTGAATTATTGTTTAACGTTCATCTATAGTACTTTAGAATTCAGAGTAACTCTGTCGTATTTTTTTTTTTTTGTACGCTGTGGATATATCGGCGGGTAATGACAAACAGTCCTTGCGAATACAGTTGCTGCAGAAAAACTTCGACTGCATCGGCTTAGGCCCGATATGCACCGAGAAGTTTTGTGGTGCTGCTTGCTTCGGTGGGCTACAGTGCCTAAATCATCACTAGCTCGTTTTTTGTGATCGACTTATTCCGACACGAAAAAATCGCAAACTGGAGTTTCACAACGTTGTGTGATTGCACGGTAAGCACTTCTTCCGCAGCGAATGCGAAGGCTTAGCGCGAAGGAAACTACTGCTAGCGTACGAATGACCAACTCAGCACTGCCAATGATTGCCCCTGTAGCTGAACCGGCGTATTTTCTCACTCCCGTCCGTCGCAAATAAGTTGCGCAACAATGCGAGTAAGAGCCGTCGTTTCTCGTGTAACTACGTGAATCGCGTTTTTCGCGTCTACGCGAGCATCACTTTTTCATTCACCTTAGTTAGATTAATGACCAACCATGTGGAAGTCCCGTTGCGTCAGATGCCTCTGTATGGAAGCCATCTTTTTGTTAGTGAGGACAATGGCGCGTTGAAGTCGCATTGTCCCTGAGACAAAGAAAGGGTGGGGGTTAGGAAGGGGCGCTGTTGAAGCGTTCGGTTTGCGCAGCTGCTGACAGCTGCTTGTTGCACGTTGAGGAACAGGAGTCTGCAAAAAACCCCTCCAGATTTCCCAGGTGATGATGGCTTGTATTTTATTAAATGAGAGATTTAATGCCAGGAATTACGCCATCGCTAACCACCGAGCGTCGCGAGGCTTCAGACCCGGGCCCTTTCGCTGCTACACGTGCCGGTCAGAGAAGAAAAAAATGCTAAGGTCCAGGATGCTGTTATCGTGCTCTACCTACGTACATGGGTCTGCCTTCGTTGGGCTGCACTCACCTTAGCAAATATCACTGGCTCTGGTAAGATAATGGCAGATATCGCGTCGTCGTGCTGCTGATGTGTGTCAGTATCCAAAGAGGCTGGTAGGCAAATGGCACTTCCTATTGGACTACTGGGTAAGTGGGTCATCATGGCCACTTTATTGTAGAAGTAGTTCACTCCTCGCTGCCTCAACTTCCTATTTCATAGCATCACATAAATTGTTTGTTTGATAGCATCTTTATTATGCTTTTAGAAATACTTCCGTTCTCGACCATTTGTTCTGTGCCGAAAGGGAATATGAAGTGAGGTGTGAGGTTGTGGTGGTAGAAGAGGTGATGCAATTCTCTCCTGTTGCCCAGATGGCGATGGGACTATCCATCCACTGATCAACGACTACTATAACTTCTTGAAAAATGTGGTTGGCTGTAGAGAGCCAGCATAGCAAATCATCGCGCGTCCTTTTTCAGGTGATCAGGGTGAAAGTTCGTACCTACAAAGTGAATGAGAGAAATCTAATGCATTATCTACGCTTTATCTAAGCAAGGGCCATACAGTCCCTTTTAGTCCTCGCATGCTTAGCCTACCATGAAGTGGTTGGGGAGTAACTGAAGACATCGCAAACTTGACAACGAATCCACCTGTGTGTTCCGTATGAGCCTCACCACAATGGCATGATGGAGACGTGCTCGTGGTTTTATGAGTGTTCTTGTCGAAAAAAAAAATCGATTATGAAAACGTGTTCTTTTGCAAAAAGAAAAGCTGCCGAAACCAGCAGTGAAGTAGAATGCACTGGGTCAATTGAATATCAGTCCTATGTTTGTCTGGTTGGGCTCGGCGCCAGCATGTGACGCCACCTGATGGCTCCACTAATCCGGCCGTTGATGTTTATGCCTTAGATATATAACCCGGTAATCCGCTTGCAAATACCGGAGTACCGGACACGCTAAAACTCTATATTATTGTTACGCGTAGCAGAGAGGCATAAGATATATTTGCAGAAGGCAAACAATGATTTTAGGGCCTGACAATACGGCGGTTACCTCGTGGAGTCGATGAGCGTCATCGTCCTTCGGGCTAATCTTGACTGTCTTGTTCAACAGCACCCTGACAATATGCCACAGTAGTTAATGCGTAATGACAGCAATCCATTTTTGTAAGTTCCGGTGTGTGTATCAAAGTCGCGTAACCTTTATCTTTAAAATCAATTCATATATGCAGTAGGAAATAACAATTTGTCTAAAAGCACGCAGAAAAGTCGGTGTGTTGCGGAATTCAGAAAAGCAAAGTTCATCTGTCAACCCAACAGTTCAGCATTCGTATTATAAAATTATAATGCCCTGTGGGGCTGCGCCTCTGCCGGTCCCCCTTTCACCCATGAAGAAATGATGAAGCTTATTAAAGCCCAGGATCGGAACTCTCAAATTCTGGCAGTACAGAGGGCCCGTGAGAGGGCCGTCAGGTTTGGCCTGATGGTCCCCGAGTGGGCCTATAGCCAGGTGACGTTGAGTTTACTCGCGTCTATTGTGGACCGAATAAAGTTTTTTCACTCACTCACTCTGTAAAATATCTCAGGCGAAGAAACAACAGGAATAAAACATTCAAAATCTTCCGCAACTCTTAATGTTTTCATACACACCGTGCGCTAATGGGCAACCATGTAACTAAATTTGTAAAGTGCGCATTTTTGGTAATCGTAAAACATGAAAAGAGCGTTAGAAGGCTGAAAAGCAGAACCACATACCGCTGATTCATTGGGATTGACGCAGCCTTGTTTATCTCAGAGGGCGCTAACGACTAATAAATTTCTCCCAGAAGACGTCATTTATGCGTGGCAGTGCGTTAAGCATTTGTCCGTACTTTCCAGCGCGCCGATTACGGAGCACGTCCATAACGACGGAAGTGATCAACAACGCAGAACTGTGTTGTCCATCGCTGGGGCGACTAGCAAGAGAAACGTGACCCAGAAGAAGTCATCGTGATTGCTTCTTCTGAGCAATCACGATGACTTCTCCTTACACATCATTTGAGCAGCTATAGCTAACGGAGCAGAAAACGACGACTGCCAGCCGTCCTGTAAGGTATACAACTCATAAAGGGCATCATCTGGTCCTCTTCTCTTGGATCCCGTGTTCTTATACAGCTGCAAAAACAGCGAAGCTAAGTGGACGCATCATCAACGCTATACGTCTGATCACCACGGTGGCGGAGCAAGAGCACCGTTCTGCCTTGCGCTGCCAGCGTTCCTGCTCAGCTGCTGTGTTTATGGTCTGGTCTGAACAGTAAACTGCAATCTAAAGTTATCTAGTATTTAACGGGTACTTACTAACGCCAATCGCTTCTCCGTGCTTCCCGTCGGTCTCAACTCGGGCACCATCAAGGTTCGACGCCTACAATGCCACTGGCAGCGCTCCTCACACCAGCGTTGTGAGGAGCCTGGTAGCTACCAGGGTGCTGTCTCTTCCGCCCGACAGAAGTTGCCTTGCGTGCTGCGTCGCGCCAACATGTCGTACCCACGTATAGTTAGAACACCGTTCAAGGAGTTCAAACGCAACGTTAACCTTTGCTGTTGCTGTCAATATTCCGACCTTCGGCCGAAACTGCCAATTCTTTTTTATTTTCCTAACTCGCTGCGCGCTGTTGGCGCTTTCCGCAGTGGTGGGCTGATCCTCGAGACTGTGCAGTCTACATTTCTCATGGGTATGTGCCGGGGGGTATGTGCCACTTGGTAGGTTGACATGCCACTAGGCATGGTGCCATTGTCGTCACAGAGTCGACATCATGTGATTCTCGACGTATACAGTCATCGTCACGCCGTTTTTCCCACGCGATTGTTGTGATACTGCAGCCATTATTATACAGTCGCCGTCACGCATGCGTTATCACACCTTCGTCGTCTCACACTGGTACTTTTAAAAATTAAATCCTGGGGTTTTACGTACCAAAACCACGATATTATGATGAGGCACGCCGTAGTGGGGGATTTAGTTCTACCACCTTGGGTTCTTCAACGTGTACCCATTGCACGGTACATGGGCGTTTTTGCATTTCGCCCCCATCGAAATGCGGCCGTCTCAGTTCAAGCCCACCCCGGCTGAGACGGGCGGCTCGGGCAGCCGCATGTCGTGCTTATAGAAGTGCTACGTTAAGTCACTAAACAACCACGGCGGGTAACTGGTGGTCATGCCGTCGTCATGCCACCTTCCGCCATTCCATCGACGTCATTTCTTCTGTGTCTTTCCATCGCCATCAACATGTAGTCGTCGTCATGCGTTCGTTGTCATTCCGTCGTCATGACGTCATCGTGGTCATTCCATCATCGTCATTACAGCTTCGTCATATAATTCTCATCATACCGTCGTCATCCCGTCATCGTAGCCATACAGTCGTTTCCATACAGTCGTCGTCATAAAATTGTCGTCATGCATTAATCGTCATCCCATTTACCTCACGTTTTTTTTGTCACGCTGTCGTTGTTAAGCTATCTTCATCATTTCGGAATCGTCATCCCATTGTCTTCATGTCGTCATCGTCGTCATAGTGCATTCGGCTGCGCCATTATATGCTTAGAAAGCCGACGAGAGCTCTAGCATCGGAGAGGAGCGCAGTAGTTTGAACGAAAATTCTGTAAACATAATTTACATTGATACGTCTTGGAAGATGAGGAACGTTGAGGCCCCCAAGCGATTCGGCGAGCTCGACATTGGGAAGGAGAACGCCTAGCCCCCGCCACAGCTAACGCTCAAACATTTGAGTTACACACTCGTAACTACCCTGTGAGTTATTTTTCCGATTACATAGCGACTCTAACACCGCCATAAAATCCAGCCAGAAAAGACTGGAATATCAAGATTGATGATCACAGATCAGGGCGATCCTTCATTCTCCGCTGACTGAAGCTGGGGCGATGGAAAAGAGAAGTGCCATAACATCTATCTACTTGATCATTATTACGCCTTAGTCTCCCAAGACGGCCGCGAATAAATCATTCTGAGAGCATATGACTAAACTGAGTCAGCTTACCTTTGAGATGCCACGAGCGCACCGGTGTAGTCAGTAAGATAACAGCAAGGTACTTCTTGGCTATAAATTCCCGGTACGTTGAACGCGCGTGTTCATTTATTTATTGACGATCACGATATGCGTGCCAGAACACCATTAGTTTCCTGAATTTAGTCCCTTGAAACATATCGCATGTTTTTAGGGGCCGCACAAGATGCTAGCCAATTTAGCGTGGCTCGATATCACATAGAATTTAAAAAAATGCGAGTTGCTGATACGGCACTCATCTGCCAAACGAAGCAGTGCCTTAACGCAACCTATACTATGCTCAAATATTTTGGGGGGCGGAGGGGATCGGGAGCGTCAAACTTTGATGAAACACCTCTTGTGCAGTTTTTCGAGATGGTCGCGCCTGGCGATTTGATGCATAATGCATCGAGCTCTTCATCTAAACTCGTAGTATATATGCGTGTCCAATGCTCGAAATACATAAAAAATAAAGACCGCCGGTTACCGCTGCCGTCTTGCATAACGCGCGCAGCCACTCCTAGATGCCACGCGCGCATAAGTGAGGCTCGCTGCGTCAGCGGAGATGCGCGCGCCGATCCGTACAGATTGTTCGAGAAGTGCCCGGTATGCGCGTCGATGCATATCCGGCTCGGTGCTCGCTTCGCTGTTCCTCCCCGTTCAACCTCATTTCCGGCGCCTCTCCAGCAGCGTATTCTGCTGGCAAGATTGGGCGGTATGCAAATTGAAGGTCGAACTCAGATTCCCGCTAGCGCAGGTTGCTATTCCATACTTCACTGCTCAAGCTTCCGTGACAAGCATCGAACTTATTGAAACTGCACTAATGGAACTACGCTATCAAAAAGGAACAAGATAAAATGACTAAGGCAAGGGAACCCTGGTGCACAGTAATGTAGAGTTTTTTGGGGGGTTTGGTTTGTTTAATTCGGTGGGCTTGTCGCGAGGCACATCTGAGCGAATGAATGAACTTTATTACGGAGACCAAGCTGTTAATGCCCGAAGGTGGGCGGCCACGTTATTCTAGGTAGCCATGGCTTTGTGCTGATAGCCTAGACCTGTTCACCAGCCGTAGCTGTTCTCCAGGTTTTGGGCTTGTCAGCTGGGCCTCCCACTGGTCTTCTGTTGGTGCTTGAATGGGCGTTGTCCGCAGGTTCTTTTCGCATTCTCAGACCACGTGGTAAAGGGTGTTCAGGCGTATTGCAGAAATGACCGTCTCGTGTATATGTTGAGGGGTACATCGCGTTTATTAGAGTGTCGTGGGGGTACTTGCCTACCTGAAGTCGGCGTAGTATATGATGGCTTCTTCTCTGTTAAACTTGCACTGTGGTGCCGGATATTCCCACCTGTTCTTCTTGTAATGTTCCAGAATGTTGTGCTATTTGCTTTGTATCATTTAGTCTTGGTCTGGCGGTAGACGCTGTCCTGTCGGGGTTTCCCGGCCTACATATTCTCGGGTGGGGGCGTGAGCCGCTTGGTTTCCCACCAAGGATTCGTGTTCCGGGGTCTATACAATGTACGTTTCAGGGATGCCTTGGTTCTTGATGATGTTGAGTGTGGTCTTGCTAATTCTTCCTGCCCAAAAATGTCCATAGGCTGCCTGCGAGTCTGTGACGACGATGACTGGCATGTCCCATCGGTAGGTCCGTATGGCAGTTGCTATGGCGACCTGTTCGTCTACCTCAATGTCCCTAGCAACTACTGTGGCAGCTGCTATCTCTTCGTTCTGCTTGCTGGTTACGCAGGTAACATATCTCCCGGCCTTGTGTCTTGCGGCGTCCGCATACAGAAAAAAAAGCAATACGCGTCAAATAGAGTTTGTGCGTACTTTTATTCGTGGTAACTATAGTCGGTGACAACCTGAGAATGCATTGCAAGTACACCACTGTCTAGCACGAAGGAAATATGTATCGATGAACCAGCCACTTACATTCGATCAATTACGTGACGTCATGGTGGAAGAGAACTTGTGCCGATATCAGCGCCTCTCAGGAACCTTGTTTTGGAGAGCCCTAGGGCATGCAGCAGGTGCAGTGTAAAGCCCCTGAAAAGTTCAATGCGATTTTGGGGGAGGAGCTCAAGCTGAATGGGTAGGTGGCACCAAGTACAGCAGTGCATTGTTGCCTGAGCGCTGGTATACCTTAGGAAAACTTAAGAAAAAAACGAACCTGAAGATAAAAAAGAAAAAAAAATATGGACGCAAAGGCACAAAAACTCAATTAATGACGCTCGAACTTTGACATTTAGTTACTCCGCGGGAAACATCACTATGACTGAAAAGGCATAGAAGAAAAAGAAGCACTAGTAGAGAATTGGTAGCAGGTGTAGTTGTATTACAGTAGAAGTAGCAGTATTATTCGAGCAATAGTAATAGTAGTAGTAGTAGTAGTAGTAGTAGTAGTAGTAGTAGTAGTAGTAGTAGTAGTAGTAGTAGTAGTAGTAGTAGTAGTAGTAGTAGTAGTAGCAGTAGTAGTAGTAGCAGTACCAGCGACAGCAGTAGTAGTAATAGTAGTCATCTACCTTTTTTTCTAGGAACCACCACAATCACTACGCACTACTGGTACTATACTCCTAATAATAATAATATAAATCTGGCGGTCGTCGTCATCAGCTTTGATTCATATCTTTGGTTGGTTGATTGGTGCCGAAGGAATTAAAAAAATCATTCCTCTGGCCCTCCTTTCAGCCTGGATTGTTCTCCGCCTCTAAATGAAATTCTGGCATACTACGGGCCAAAATCACAATCTGATTAAGAGGCACACCGTACTGGGGGACTCCTGATTAATTTTGAGCCCCTGGGATACTTTAGTCAACACCTAAATGTAAGAGCACGATTCCTTCTTTGCATTTCATCCCCATCAGAATGTGGCCTACCCGGCTGGGGTTGAACCCGTGACCTCGTGATCAGCAGGGAAGTGACGTAGCCTCTCAGCTAGCGCTGTAGGCTATTCTCCATCCTTTGTTCCCCCGTTCATACGATGTTACAACAGACCTAGCCTCGGTCCCTATAACGTGGTGACTCGGACGAGAGAGAGAGAGTGGTTGAGAGTGGGAAAAGGGCGAAGATTGGGCTTGAAAGTAAAAAGAAATTAGTCTGTAGTACGTGGGATATCAGCATCACAATATCATGTGCCTATTACACAAGCCTCTCCCTTGTAATTACACGAAGCTGCATGCCATGGCGAGTCCGCGCTCGCCGCTTGTTATGTCGTCGCAAGGGACACCGCTTGCATTCTCGTTGCAGGGAGACAGCCGTGAGCACAGCTGCCGGCGTAGCCGCAAACAAAGGAGACTCACGTTTCTCCTGAACGAGGTCGAGGCGCCTATGAGTTACACAGAGGAGGCTGGCCATCGCAATCTCGTCCTGTGCTCCCAGCGCGCTCCAAGATTAATTAGAAAAGGGGTATACTCGTATCACTGCGCTGAGGGAACACCTGCTCGGCTCCGAGTTTCGGCTCAAGAGCGAGTGCGTCGCGAGGTCTCCAGCTGGCTCCACTGTGTTACCACACATTGGTTGCTTGATGGCTTCAGGTTGAAGAACAAAGAAGCAACTGCGAGAATGTCACACACTTTCCTGCTCCAATGCCATGCAGTCGTTGTTGCTGAAAAGTAGAAAGAAAAAAAAAACGAAAAAAAGAAAGAGAATGGCAAAAGATGGAGTAGAAATGTAGATTCAGTCAATTCGTCGGCTCTACAATATGCATAATAAGATGCGCTGCATCGGCGATGGGCGAACACCCGATCGCAGCCTGCGTTACTATAGGACAGTCTCTACCGCGTAGTGTTGTGTAAGTTAGAGCTATAGGTTGCGGTCATAGCGTTTCGTACAAATATTACGAGGGAATTCTGGCATTGCAATCGTATGTATGTATGTATGTATGTATGTATGTATGTATGTATGTATGTATGTATGTATGTATGTATGTATGTATGTATGTATGTATGTATGTATGTATGTATGTATGTATGTATGTATGTATGTATGTATGTATGTATGTATGTATGTATGTATGTATGTACGCAAACTACGGTACAGGTCCTGTACACACATACGTACGTACGTATGTATGTATGCATGTATACATACGAGATTTGACAGCGCCCCTTTTTAAGAGGATGATATTGATGAGAGGACGATTTAAGAGGAAGAATTCAGGATCGCCAGTCAGCCTCTAGAGTCTGAAAAGGAGTACGTTTATCTAGGTCAATTACTCACAGGGGACCCTGATCACGAGAAAGAAATTTACAGAAGAATAAAATTGGGTTGGAGTGCATACGGCAGGCATTACCAAATCCTGACTGGGAGCTCACCAGTGTCGTTGAAGAGAAAAGTGTACAATCATTGCATTCTACCGGTGCTAACATATGGGGCAGAAACTTGGAGGTTAACAAAGAAGCTCGAGAACAAGTTAAGGACCGCACAAAGAGCGATGGAACGAAAAATCTTAGGACTAACGTTAAGAGACAGGAAGAGAGCGGTGTGGATCAGAGAACAAACGGGGATAGCCGATATTCTAGTTGACATCAAGCGGAAGAAATGGAGCTGGGCAGGTCATGTAATGCGTAGGATGGATAACCGGTGGACCATTAGGGTTACAGAATGGATACCAAGAGAAGGGAAGCGCAGTCGAGGTCGGCTGAAGACTAGGTGGGATGATGAAGTTAGGACATTTGCAGGCGCAAGTTGGAATACGCTAGCGCAAGACAGGGGTAATGGAGATCGCAGGGAGAGGCCTTCGTCCTGCAGTGGACATAAAATATAGGCTGATGATGATGATGACTCTGAAGAAATTACCGAGAGCACATCGATATCCATCCATCCATCCATCAATCTAGCTATCTATTCAATTTATTATTTACGCGTATATATTATGTCTCTCTGTGTTTCTAGTTGCTAGCTGATTCATTGCTTTTAGCTACAACAGTTAGACTAATGCAGGCGAGTATTTATTTCTCGAAATAAGCAAAGTGAGGATACCGTGTAACGTGCGATCTGAGAAAGAGTGGCTCTCTCAACACTAGAGACGTTTCTCAGGCGGCCCGCCCGTCTGGCTGCTTAAAGGCACACCACAGGTATATAATGGTACAGGTCCTGTGTCTCTCACGCGACTAAGAAGCATTGGTCAGGCAAGCCTTTATTGGACCGTAGCACAGTCTTTCATAAAGGTAGTTTACACGAACAATATGCATATATTAAGAAGATGTTGCTCAAATCGTCGCGATCTTAAGGATTCTTTTAACACGAAAGTGTTTTATGCCGGGGTCCACCAAGACTTCACTGACGTATTTCCGTCACGGAAATACGTCATAGAACATAATACAAAGAAAGAAACCAGAAGAAAAAGTTCCACAAACATGCAAAATTTGGAAATCGAACCCACGACCTCTCGGTCCGCGACGATAGATCGCCGAGCGTTTAACCCATTGCGCCACAAACGCATTTGCAGAGATCTACACAGACGCGCCTTATATATCTAACACTCCTTCGTGTACCCACGCTCTTGCTCGGGGCGGTGCCGCCGCCTACGAGCAGAAAAGAGAAGTACTGCATTATGACACTAACGCGCACCGACAGTGAACGCTTCGGTGGTCTCAGCACTACGACGCCTCGATGCCAGCATTCGAAGGGACGCTGGCATCAAGAAGCACTACCAACGCCACCTAGGTGGCGTTGGTAGTGGCGTTCACCGTACTCAGCACAGCGGAGCGTGGCCTCCGCAATTAGCTCTGAAAATGTTTCTGAAGTTGATCGCGGAGGCTGCAATTACGACGCGCTGTACGCGCTGATTTGACTCGGTGACGATTCAGTTACGTGCTTTGTCTTGCGCGTTGTATTAGTGTGTCAGTTACGTGCTTCGTCTTTCGCGTTGTGCTAGCGTGTGCAGCGTAGTGCAGCTTCCATATGCACGACGGTTGCTCATGGTCATCGACGTTGGTAGTCGTGATGGAGGAGACGTGCCACCAGGCGTCAGCGTGGGTGCATCAACGCCTAAGGGCGCTTTAGCCACAAAACACCAATAGACATTATATATCAATGTGCAATAAACATTACACTACTTCTGTGAAGACACGTTTCACTTTCGTGTTCTATACCGATTCCTATATAAGAGGGATCAACCACATTTTTTTGACAGAGCTGGGTGTAATATCTCTGGCATGGAATACATGGCATATATGGCAATTTACACGTGTCTAACGGACATTTTTTGCACCTCATCAATCAGGTAAATTGCTTGGTGAATGTTAGAACAGAAAATGAAGAGATAAATAAAGGCACCCACGCCCTGTGTCGAGAAGGCGCAACCAAAAACCGTGGTCTGTTCTTTTCTTTTTTTTCTTTTATTGCGATAGCAATTATATGGACACTTGAACCGGATTTCTGCCGTCGGCGTCGTCGTCGCCGTCGTCGTCGCCGTCATCGTCGCCGTCGCCGTCGCCGTCGCCGTGAGGTTCCCTATAGATAAAATCTTCGCCGCGCGCCGTATGGCCGAGAGGAAGCGTGCGGAGACGCGCGCTATCACGGAGAGCGAACGCACTCAATCTCCCACGCGCAAGCAAGGAAGCAGGAAGCCAGCGCCGGAGGGAGCAAGGGGGGGAGGGGGGGGGGGAGCGCACTTCTCTGCCAACAACCGCGCTCGTCGCTCGCTCGCACTAAGCTCGCACCGTCTCTTATCTCCACACGGCTCTGACCTTTAAGTGCATTCGCCGCTCAGTTTCCGTTGAAGCGATAGACCGCACGTACCTTCGCCCGTTGCGGCGTATGCTTGCTGCCAGCGTTTTGACAGTCGTTGTCTGCTGTCATTCAGTGTGATCTCTTCGTGTTTGTGCGCGCTCACACCACGCTTGTTCATTCAGTTAGTAATAGTCGGGCCACATTTTCCAACGCACGCTACACACGCAATGCTGCCCGGATCGGCAGTGCAGCGCTACAGGTGTGTCCCTTCGCACGCGCTGCCCACGGGAAGCGCTTCTCATCAACACCACCGTTTCACACGCGCCTTCTCGTGGTCATCCAGTCTCTCTTCATGTCGGTCTACTTACGCCGCAGCACACCTGCTTACTTAATCAGCTCATGTTTACTACAATTCATATTGCTACCAAAGCCGCTCACCTTACTTCGTATGACATTGCTGTGTTGTTATCGCATTCATTGCTTCGCCCTTAGGGCGAAACTGTGACATTTTTTTTTCTGTTTTTTCCTCCTTGCCTAAATTATGTATAGGACGGCTCGCGAGAGCACCAAGGATAACACCTCCCGGAAAAACAAATTTAAAACAATGCTCTTGTGCTGCTTCAAAAAAGAAAAAAAAAACAGAAACTACGAAAGACATACGCACTAGCGTGGACCGAACTGCGGTTATAAATTTCGAGCACGTACGGGACCTATCGGGAACACCTGCGCAAGAGCGCAACTTGTGGGGCTCGGATGCGAGGTTCAGAGAACACTCTAAGCCGTTTCGTCGGTCCATAGAATGTGGTTCCTTCTGCAGAACTTCCGTTCTTGCACAGGGCATTAATACAGCCATGAACAATTGCTGCCTTTTTTTTATTTAATGCTTAACCCTGTTACCATTCTCGAGTCTCTCACACACCCAAAAAATACCCCCAAAAAAAACTAACAAAGAAAAAAAAACGATTACATTCCGTCTTAGCTAGAAACGCATGCAGCATACCAGGGCACTCGAGCTAGCTGAACTATGCGCGGCGCTAGACCACGAACGACGCGCATGAATAAATTGTGTTAGACCACGTTTTAACAGCCGAAATGTGAACTGCCCTGATTACCTGGTTCATTAATTGACTCCGGTCACACATATACACCATCTATACGTGCGAAGAGCTGCGTAAGTGTGCGCCCTGCCGCCCTGAAATGCATAACGCACGCTCGGTCTTCGTGACCGGTGCACGGTATTAGTGGCGGCGAATGCACGCCTTTTGACATTCATGTTCAGTGCCGTGAAATCGGAGAAGAGATAAAGGTGCTCCTTCCGCTGCGCCAAAGCTTCTTGTTTTGTTGAAAATACTACAGGACCTTCTTTGTTTACGCTCGTTCCGAAGAAATTGCTTGAGGTTTACCCGGAGGAAATATTTGAATGCTCGGCCTAGGCAAAATGCATGCTTTTTTTTTTTCTGTCGGCCTTCTGTGCTTTCTTTATGTCCTTTCCATTTTTTTTTAACTTCCGCAGCATTTCAGGTCTTCGTTCGTTCTGACGCTCCCGGAATCTACCCGGGCTGCCCACTTTCCCGGTTGTTGGTTCTGCTTGTCGAGCAGCTTCTGTCGTTGGAGCGAGGAGGTTACGTAACTCGGGTACCAGCTTCAAATAGCTACTTATTTTCTTTTTTTTTCTTCGCATGGTGCTGAAATAAAGAAGTTACGTACCCCGAGCATTTCAAAAGATACGGAAGACGTCTCATTGAGGATTGAAAAGTTTGATTTTCTCGCAACAAGTCGTCGGAAGATTCTGCGACATTACCAGGAAAACCCGTAATAAAGAGGACCAACCTGTTTTGGAAAAACCCACACGATGTTGAAATAGGCTACAAAATGGAAAAATTCGAAAGTGAAGGTCCACCTTTATGCAAGGTATTGTTATCAGTACTTAGAGCTAAATATGAGAACGAATACGAAATAAATGAATGCCTCCGTTTCTTGTAACGCGCCATTTGAAGTTATGCGCCTTGATTTTCATGAGTTTAAAAGGACAGTGATGAAGAGGCGTAGAATACAAGCTTTTAATTGCTTCACTTCACGAGTATACTTGAATGATAGTTGAAAAGTAAATGAAAAAACAATCCAACTCCGTTATTCCGCTGATGGGGTGCATGCTGATGACTTAAGAATTTTCATTTCTTGATAATGGCTCAGCAATATGATGTGCTCCCAGAGGGCAGCACTTTTGCAGAGCCGCACTGAAGTTAGGTGTCTCCATCTTATCACTTCCATACAGTGTGAAGTGAAGAATAGGGCTCGTATTATCTAATGAGTGACAAGATCCAGCTGTACGTTCTACAGAAGGTAGAAGGGCTCGCGCAGTGTGCTTCGCTGAAGCTCTTACTTAGCCCTACATAGCCCGGCATCTGATTCTCTGTTCTGGTTGGCTGACATAGCACGTAGATTTCACTGTATTGCACTTAGATGGTCCGGTGGAATGTGGTGTACTTCGAGGCTCTCATGAAAAACAACATCTGTGTTACTGCTGGTATTGGTTGAGCACTTCATGTCTACGGCAGAACTGAAGCCCTTGGCAATCAGTGTTTGTCGGATATGCAATGTTGACAGGTCACTTTCTGACAGTGGGAAAAGAGAAAGGCATCGGAAATAGGGATACATTTACTCAACGAGATGATGCTTGCGAACTGCTCACCGACCTGAGGTCGGGGCCGTCCAAGCAGGCATCGCTACCATTACGCAGCGGATTTGAAAGCTGTGCGCCATCCTTAAATCTCCTGCATGAAATTATAAAGGCTTTCCTGAGCTTCACATATCAGCGCCTTTCAAAACCATCGTCAAATCTAGCATAAATGCTCTTAATAGACTAGCAGAAACAACGTGGGGGGGCACGGCAGGATGAATCGCAGGACTAGGGCATGTTCATAATGTAGTCATAAATAAAAAAAATCTGAACAAATACTCATGACGCAAAATAGAAAAAGAAAAAAATGAGGCAATAAGGCGTCTTAAGCTGCATAGTCGCCGAACAAGAAAGTGAATTAGTATCGAGAAACAGAGAACGCTTGGCCCAATATTTTTTATGGCTAACATATATCTCTACTATAGAGAAAAATAACAGGAAATGAGGGTTAAAAGAAGACGAAATGAGTGGGATGAGGGCGTTACATACAGTGAGAGGTATGCGAGCCGGTACGTTGTTGTTTTTTTAAACTATTTTGAAAGCGAACAAATTGCCACAGTTCATTACAACTTCCGGTACGAATATTCTTGTGCATCTCATACGACTATAACAAAGCAGGAGCAACTATTGAGCAGATGTGCTTAGTTTCGGTAACGAATAAGAGCCTAGTGATGCCTAAATAACCTAATCTCATCAGAGTATGGTTGCTATAGCAAAGCTGCGATGTACTTGCTTTTGGCAATGAAAATGTGCTCTGTGCATCAATCATGTGCTCTTAAAATTAAAAGTAGCAGTAGTTTTAAGCATTCAGCTTCCTTACGGGCCAAAAGTAAATGAGGCCACCGTCGTCATCTTTCATAAGGGCATGACAAAAAGAAAAAGAAAGGCAAATTAGATGAACGGGTTCATTTTTCGCAATTGAATGAGAGGCTGCCTGATTGACCGTAGTTTATTAGACGTCAGCGCAGTCACCTATCACAAAGACGGCCAACCAAGGTTCGTAGGATGAGTGGGTTGTATATTTGGGCGGCAGCTCATCGCGTGACAATGGCAGCCCGCAGCTCGGGAGATGACACACCGCGTTTAATAACCGGGCGCATGCCCACTGAGAACTGCTCTGCGTTCCCTTGAGAGCAGGCTTTTCGAAAGGGTCAACGTGATCAGTGGTCACCGAAAGCATATAGGCATTCACGATAGGCCACGTTCGAGGACCGTATACGATACACTCTCTTGGGTCTCCTCCAAAAGCCAGGACACTTAATGGGCAATTCCGTGGAATAGCTTGAGAGGGACTTTGCAACATCTCTCGCCAACGTAGCTCGCCACTTGTCCCCCTCCTCCACCCGCCATCTCCTGTCATCTCTCCACCTTTCATGGCCTGACCTACTTTTTCGCCCCCGCAAACGCGTTGTATAAGCCTGGTGCGTCGCGCGCTTATGCCGGCTTGTCATCTCGTCTCTATAGCTGTACCATGATTCCTGCTTTCTTTATGTTTACTTTTCTACATTCGGCGGGAGAAATATATTGCTCACGATCGAAAGGCTCTATGAACCAGGCCCGGTATGGCTAGAGGGTTAGGTTTCAGGTCTCTGTTGTTTATTTTTCTGTCACTATGGCACGGTTGCGATAATAACAATGCGTGAAATAGTGAATTGGTGTACGCTTGTGCGTTTTCGTTTCCTTGCTCTGGTCTTCTTCCTGTACTGAAATTTTCTTGCAATCATGAATCACCAACACGCCCAAATATGCAATACACTATAGTGCAACCGCCGTGGTTGCTTAGTGGCTATGGTGTTGGGCTGCTAAGCACGAAGGACGCGGGATCGAATCCCGGCAACGGCGGCCGTATTTCGATGGGGGCGAAATGCGAAAACACCCGTGTATTTAGATTTAGGTGCACGTTAAAGACCCGCAGGTGGTGCAAATTTTCCGGAGTCCGCCACTATACGGCGTGCCTCATAATCAGATCGTGGTTCGGGCACGTAAAACCCCAGAAAGAAGAACACTCTTCTAAGCTCTGCCATTCCCTCTGCATCGTGTAACGGCTTCCCACACTTCACAGATATACACTTTTTTTTTCACTTTGACACTCCTAATGCGAACGCATTAACAAAATTAATTTGAAGATGTATCCCAATCTGAGAAACTGACACATCAAAGACAGAGAAGTTGCGTAAAGGAGCTCTCGCACCTTTCGGAACGCCGTCTGCGCGTTATCCCCGATGCGGTGCTCATATATACGGCCGCTTTGGAGCTCCCACGCAGATGGCGTTGTTGGCTATTTTCGTGCCTGTACAAACTTCCAGTTGGACTCCGACACAGAAGCCGCTAGAATGCCGACGTGAGAAACAAGAATTACGGATTACAGGCCAGAAAAAAAAATTGAATGAAACATGAAGGTGCACGCAAGGTTACTTTTGTTTCACACTCATCATGATTACGTTTCGGAGAAAAAATACGGGGCTTCGGCGCATGCTGCGTTGCTTACTTATACTAAGCTACGTATAAGCCTAATCGCGAAATATTACAAACCATGCTAGTCGCTAATAGGTAATGAATTGGAGATTAGTAATGTCTGTTATTTTCTGGTTATTATACGCAATGAACTTTCCTATGTATGCATAACCACCTCAGAGTGCTTGCGGCATTGCGACAAAGACGAGCACACGCGGCAGTTGTATATCATATATGTGTTCGGTAACCCTTTGACTACTGGTCTCCTGAAAGCTTGCAATCGATTATGCCTGTTATTATCAGGTGCCAAAAAAGTCCACATAACTACAAGCGTGCCGTAGGTTTCAGTATTGATAAATGCACTGATCATGGAAGCGCCATATTTTACTACAGCGTAGTGCCTATCGCAGTTTCAAGAGCGTCGTATGTAACATTGGGAGCATTTATGACTCCTCACTCGGCGCTGGCTATTCATGGCTGATGGTGTGCCGTCAAATATTGAGTGATCGCAGAGCATGTTACGTCAGCAGAGCCGTCAGCTCCGAGCACTCAATTCACTCCTATCCATGTAATCTTTGAATCCTTTCTCTACCTTCCCCTCACTGTTGACCGATGTTCAGGTGTCAGTCGCATGCTAGACGGTTAGGGTGTGGTCAGCAGGCTTTCCTTTTCTCTATCAACCAATTTCTCTCTCTCTCTCTCTCTCTCTCAAAGGTTGGGCTAGTTGGTCCTGCATGACTTAGAATCACGATCTGCCACTCTCTTGTGACACATCGGGATCTCTATTGTGCTTCGAACAGCATCAGAAAGGGTACTTATTGAAACTTATTCCGATGCCCGATGAAGTCGATCGACGACGTCTTTCATACGCCTTCGGGGTACTGTAAAAATGGATTTACTCCGAAGAAGTAATCTTGCAGGAGGAGAGATATGACAGAAAGCCCCATTGTTTAAAATAACAGAAAATAACGCACAGACAGTGGGAATTTCCGGCATCGTTACAGCACATCATTAGTTGGCTTTGAAATATCACGTTCACACTTCACTCGAAGAAGGCAATGCTGCCTCTAAGGTCTAGATGGAACGTGCCATAGCACTTGCACAGCGAGGCGTAGAAGAGAAAATGTGTGAAGTGGGATCTCCTTTTGTTCCTAAAAGACGCGCACGCACTCGCACGCACACACAAGGAACGCAAATATCGACAACTAGAAACTCCTCAAGTGCCTCCGGCCATTCTCTCTTGAGGTGCGCTCATATGGCGACGATAAATCTATGGGACGCACAAATCCTGCAGGAATCGACAGTTGCAACTTACGAAACTTCGATCGTGGAAGAAGTCCCCTGCCGTGCAGTAATGATTACATTTTCTTGCATTGCTTTCCTTCAAGTTGGATAAGAGCATAAACATACCGCACATTTGTGCTTCAGTCTAAGTAAGGCTTTTCTCGTACTAAATTTGCTCGGCTGTTTCATTCATCTGCATAAGAAAGTGTGCGAGCATCCTCTATTGAGCTTTATGTCAAAATAGCGGTGAAATGAGAACCTGCCGTGGTCCTTTGGTCGCCATGGCGTCAGCTGTTGAGCAAGAGTTCGTGGGTTGGATTCTCGCTCGCTTTAAATACATGGGGAAGTGGGCGGAACGCGATAACGCCCGTGTGACGCCCTCTGAGTGTATGATGAAGAACCTCATGTGGTTATAATTATTCCGGAGCTTTTCACTGCGGCGTTTGTAATAGTCCATACATTACTTTAGGACGCAATATTTCAGATGAAAGAAAGACTCAGGCAAGAACTAAAAAATAGAAGGTAATAACTAAATGCACGTTTAGGAAGTCCATCAGGACCTAAGATAATCGTCCATAACCAGCGAATGCAAGATTGTTTGTTTTAAAACAACGTTATTGTGCCTTTTTTTTAGCAGATAGTTCCGCTGTGGATTATTCGTCGTCTGATACATGGAAATGGGAAGTTTGGTTTCAGGGTACCCAGAGGGTAATGCCGGAATGAGACTTGTTTGCTTTTGCCCTGTTGACGATGGGTCTACTCGAAATCCCAGAAGGATACCCACATGGAAATCGGGATCCTTAATGGAAATTAGGAGGGTTGGCCGTGGGTTTTTGGGGAACATCCTTCCTCGTAGTTCGAAAATGACGCCTTCCCGTATTACCTGTTGTGCAGTTTGTGGTATACCGCATTATTGGCAGAAATATATCTTAAGACCCTTTTTCTTGGAGATATTCAAGGATGGACAAAAGTTTCTGTAGTACATATTACATTTTGTGACTTATAATGCTGTCGCTTGATACAACTGCCGTAGGATTAAAATATGTTTTCTGTATGGGCTTCGGCCGGTCTCTCAGAACCAACCTCGCTTATAGCGTCGTTCTCCGTCTTCCTCTGGGCTCTGTGTTTTCACTTACGCTGTCCTCTCTTGCAGCACCTGGCGATTGTCTCCCATGCTATACCCGCTACCTCAGGAAAAATGAGGGGCCAGCCCGGAATAATTTGTAGCGATGGTACGGCGTCTCATTGTGTAATGCGTTGCTTTGGGGGGCACATGCGTTTTCTCTTCAGTGACATTAAGGGAAGATCGAGTGAGAAAAAAATAAATAATGTAGAGAGAGGAATGCAGAGAGCTTAACTGAAACCGGCTACCTTACAAATCAGGAAAGGTAGGAGGGAAATGAAAGATGAGAGGGAGACAAAAAAAAAGCCTTCCCTGAACAAAAGCGCACACAAGGAAATTGTCACGTGGTCAAAGGCCATCAAGCATGAGGACAACAACACAGCCGGTGCGGTCGATATGGATTCTGTGTAATCGCGGACAGCAGTCACACTGCTGTAAATCACTTCAATCATTCTGGAGTAGGGTTTCTTAAACGAAACTTCGAGCCGTAGCCAGCCCCGGAGAGTTGCCTGTGCACGAAGAAGCGTTCCTGGCGAGTATCGAAGCGGTGAGAATACCTTCCGAGTATGCCGCCTGATGTGCATGTATTCGTGTGAGTTGGGAACAAAGAGCAAATTAGTGCAAGTATTCATTCGAGAAAATGACAATTCAGGGTTTCTCTAACCTGCCTGCGGTTTGTCTTTCTAAATTCTGGTGCTGATGAGTAGTTTTCTCTTCCCTGATGAATCCCGCCACTATTTTAAAGGTGACGGGCTAGATAAAATGGGGAGACTTAACTGCTGCTAGTATTTTTTTTTTCTTTGGCAGTGGAGAAGCGAGAGGCTCAACAAAACGAGAAGAAAGAAAAAGAACTGCGAGATATTAACGTTTAATTCGAGGTAGCTCGATTTTCCTACCTTACAATCTGACTTCATTCGATTTGTGCACATGGCTATGTGCGCAATTAGGTTTCCAAATCTGTCTCTCGGGCACCCACGTGCCGTTTATCTCCTTCTTTGTTCGCCGGAACATAACGTCGTCTCTATAGTGTGAAATCTTTAAGCAGAAACACAACGCAAGTTATTGATCCCAGCGTTGGGATGAAATGGGAGCAGCGAGGCCGAGCACGTGTGAACAAAGTCCGCCTGGGCGGTACTTCATCTTCCGGAAAAGTTGAAATTCAGCTGCACAAAGCTTCCCTGTGGGCTGCTTATTGAAAGTGCATACGACGACGGTACTGAAAGTAATGAGCGCATTTTTGTTATTCATTTTTATGCTATATTAATACACGTGGAAGGGAGTTATCTTGTAATGTAGCTTCTCGCTTATTTCGCTTTGATTTCCCAGCTTCCTTTCAGTTTTTCCTCAACTACCTTTCCAAGCGTGTGTAAAAATTTCCAATTCTTTCAGCGGAACTCGGTATCAGCCCTTCTTTCTGTTACCTCAATTTGAGATGCACTTGTGCTCATCATGATTGAATGTCATGATGACTTTCTCGCTTTAGTGACTTTTCCTGCACTTTTCTGTGAACAGAATTATATCAGCCTTGTTAGTGGCTCATTATACTTGTTACATGTGCAAGCCCTAAATTTATATTGCTTGTCATAAATAAATAAATAAATAATATATATATATATGCGTATAATCAACTCTATGTGAAGCTTGTAATACGTATTGTGGTTTTCTTTTATTCACAGCAATGTGAAAGGCCTTTATTATTTATGTCGTTTAGTGTTGATTTTTGTATTTTCATACAATTTTAATTTAGCACGCTCTTCGGTAGTCAAAAGTTCCATACTGTCACAGTTAACAAACGACAACAACCGTCTCCGCCATCTTCGAAGAGAATGAGACGTCCTTGCCTTGTATGAATTTTATTGTTTCCCGCTAAGGTGTTATATACTTGGTGAATGACAATTGTGAATGACAATAAGGATGGCAGGCACAACAGAAAATTTCTGTTTCGTATGCCTAACACAGCGTGGACGGGCGAGAAATGAAACATTCCCTTCAGTCACGAATTATGATACGACTGTCGATGAATGTATGAAATTGACATAATTTTATGCCAAGGTGCTGCAGACTCCATTAAGAGCAAGTCAAGGTGGTAGATTGACTCCTTCTGCATTTTATGATGAGTCACCATAATTACGGAGTGATTAAGTATCTAATTATTGTGCACTCAGCAATGATATGTTTCTTCACAAAAGTAGAATTGAATCACTAGCGTGAATTACTTGAACCAGTTAATTGTTGGTTGCAAGCATTACTATCAAGAAAAATTATTTCGCAATTCCGACAAAAACGTCCCACGTCACACCTCCTGTCAAGCACTGTAGTGCCTTCTCCAAACCGAAGCGATAGATTTCCCTCGGAAGTAAAATGAAGGTAGTTGAGTTAAGCAGAATGTTCAACTTATCCTAAGCTTAACTTTTGTTTTGTATTCCTTGCCACAACTGCACGGAAATGGGAAAAAAATATAACTCGCGTCCACAAATGTGCACAGTGATTGAAGGAGATATGAGGAGGAAGCAAGAAAACATCGAAAGAGAGACCTCTATGCGGCGGATGTTGAGCAATATTGGACGCTCTTGACAGTTTATTCGTGCTTTGGAGACAGGAGTGAGTTTGATTGTTGGCACACTTCAACATGGGGGTCCTCACCTCGTATGAACTGTTAAACTCGAGAGGTGGATGCTGTTCCCGTGCCACTCTCAGTTCTACTACGACGAAGATTGATTGCATGTTCTACCAGTGAACAAAGTGATTAAGTGGTTATACTACATAAATGTTGCATGTAAGCATTACGCAGGCAATATAAAGGCTCTTCTTATACCGGATCTTTAGTGCTCTGTGTGACTTCGTGTGATGTGATGTGTTGAGTTCTTGTAAGCCTTTACCTTGTTTTTTTTAACACGAAAGTGTTTAATGCCGGGGTCCACCAAGACTTCACTGACGTATTTCCGTCACGGAAATACGTCACACGAACATACACGAACATAATACAAAGAAAGAAACCAGAAGAAAAAGTTCCACAAACATGCAAAATTTGGAAATCGAACCCACGACCTCTCGGTCCGCGACGATAGATCGCCGAGCGTTTAACCCATTGCGCCACAAACGCATTTGCAGAGAGCTACACAGACGCGCCTTATATATCTAACACTCCTCCGTGTACCCGCGCTCTTGCTCGGGGCGGTGCCGCCGCCTACGAGCAGAAAAGAGAAGTACTGCATTATGACACTAACGCGCACCGACAGTGAACGCTTCGGTGGTCTCAGCACTACATCGCCTCGATGCCAGTATTCGAAGGGACGCTGGCATCAAGAAGCACTACCAACGCGTTCTCGCAGAAGCACTACTAGGTGGCGTTCACCGTACTCAGCACAGCGGAGCGTTGCCTCCGCAATTAGCTCTGAATATGTTTCTGAAGTTGATCGCGGAGGCTGCAATTACGACGCGCTGTACGCGCTGATTTGACTCGGTGACGATTCAGTTACGTGCTTTGTCTTGCGCGTTGTATTAGTGTGTCAGTTACGTGCTTCGTCTTTCGCGTTGTGCTAGCGTGTGCAGCGTAGTGCAGCTTCCATATGCACGACGGTTGCTCATGGTCATCGACGTTGGTAGTCGTGATGGAGGAGACGTGCCACCAGGCGTCAGCGTGGGTGCATCAACGCCTAAGGGCGCTTTAGCCACAAAACACCAATAGACATTATATATCAATGTGCAATAAACATTACACTACTTCTGTGAAGACACGTTTCACTTTCGTGTTCTATACCGATTCCTATATAAGAGGGAACAACCACATTTTTTTTTAATCTTCCCGTTTTCTCTTCTCTTCAAGCGGGGGAGGGGGTGAGGCGTGAATAGAGTGGCCTAATTTCTAGTGCACTCTTGCCGTGGAGTCCACTTTAGCTGAAAAATGCTTGCCCACTTCCCTTTTTCTCTCTGATGTAGTTATGCTTCTTTAATTGATTATATATTATTACCACTATAATTAATAATAATAGTGCTATGCTTCGTAAATACTTCTGAGACGCAAAGCGCACTGCTGTGTATCAGTATACGTACGTAGGAGTTGCAATGTCCGTGTCCATTAATGCACGGAATAAGCAAGCGTGAACCTCTTCCTTTGTTATGAAGGACCTTGATACATTTGATGCTTTGCAACGTGCGCATAAAAATACGAGTCGCACAAGTACGAAGCAAACAAGACAATAGCCATTCTCAATGGCTAAAGTACGGTAAGAAAAGTGCATTAATACAAGAAAATTGCTTAGCCAGCACCAATTGTTCGTGTCGTTTAAGGCAACCACGCTTTGAGTGGAAAAACATTACCTGCACTTTAGCGGACTCTTTAAAGAGATTAATTGAAATTGATACAAGCGCACGACATTGAGTTTTGAATAGTGCTTTGAGCTGAGGGGTGGAGATATCGTTCTGTTGAATGGAATCCGAATGGCTGTGCAAAGAGCCTCATACGTCCTTTGTTCGTCTCCATATGGATAAGGCGTGCCGTAGAATGCTCAATGAGTGAAACTTGACGAAAATGTGTAATGGAATCGTGTGTGTATCCGGTGAGTTTGCTGATAGTGACATTAAATTTGTCGATGCAGTGGTCACCTGGTGAATTATTAAGTATTCCGCGAATTACAAGTACTTCAATTTTCGGGACTGTAAAGCGTAAGGAGACTATGTTTGTAAACTGTGATTCCGCCGAGCTGGTTCCGCAGCGACAACAGTAAACATGTAAAATAATTGCAAAAAAGGCAATGCACTGCGCGGATATGTGGTTCCATGATAATGACATTGGGGATATTCCGAGCTTGTTCCAAGGGGAAGTAAGACGGAAACCACATCATCCTTATAATGAGCTAAATCAGCATTCCTCACTTAAACACAGTCCATTCTGGTCAATGGAGCGTGCTGATCCAAATTAGGCATGTCCGAACGACGTGCTTTCAAGCGTTCTTTATATAATCAGGCCGTTAACGTGAAATAACCCTGCCCCTGAGCAAGGAGAACGAGCGAAAGAGAATGAATGTGAATGCAGATTGCTGAGTATGGTTCCGAGCAGGGGAAAAAAAAAAGCAGGCACGCTGACTACCACATAGCATTAGGCCTAATCGATTGTGTAAATCTGTCGTTCGGATGAAAGGAAAGCGCCAATCTGTGACGAGCGGTGTTTGTCCATTATTATGGTTCGTTAAAATATCTTCTTATAGCACCATTTCAGATTATGTGTTTTTACACTGCGTTGACAATATTACATAATGTCTCGACGCATAATGCACTGCTGTGTCAAAGTACAGCGAGGTGAGGTCCTGTTAGCCTTTCAGCTTTTGGCCATGGCTTTATCCCTTGCGAACGGGAACTAACTTTCACCTGACTTCTTGGTAGACAAGTCTTTGAAGGCTGCATGGGTGACGCAAGAAGGGCTGTCAAATATCCTCGTGTCATCCTGCCACGTCCTTGTGTAGACAGCCAGGCATGTTAAGAAAGGAAGTATAGGTACTATATGAGGGTGTGTCCTTAGGCGCACGCTGTGACATAGCCATGCATCAGACGTAGTACACTACAC
>NW_023605542.1:0-40001 GCF_013339745.2 Dermacentor silvarum
TGTTTTCACGGACTTTGAGAGTGATGATTTCTTTTTCTTTTTTCCAGTTCGGACAAGACCGGGAGTAAGCTGGATGCTCACCATCACAGTTTACACAGTGAGGTGTCGCTTCACAGTTGTCTGAGGCATGACCTTGGGTTCCACATTTCGCACATGTCAATCTGCCACGGCAGCTCTGCGAGCCGTGGCCAAATCTTTGACATTGGAAGCATCTTCTGGGATTAGGAATGTATGGTCTGACAGCTATCTTAGTGTATCCGGTTTCTATTGTTTGTGGCAGATCGCAAGTGGCAAAGGTCAGGATCAGGTGTTTTGTAGGAATTTCTTTATTGTCTCGTCGGATAATGATACGCTGTACGTTGGTTACATTTTGCTCTTTCCAGCCCTCCAATAATTCGGTTTCGGACAAGTCAATGAGATCTGCATCAGAAACTACTCCGCGTGCTGTATTCATAGAACGGTGAGGTGAAACGGTAACAGGAATGTCTCCAAATGCCACAAGCTTGTTGAGTTTATTGTGCTGCTCTTTATCACGGATCTCAAGGAGGAGGTCCCCGCTCGCCATTTTGGTGACTTTGTAACCTGGGCCAAGGGCGTCAGTCAAGCCTTTTGCGACTAGAAAAGGGGATACGGTTCTTGCTGGTTTTTCGGTCTTCTCACTGTGAACTACTTGGTAACGGGGGAAAATTTCTCTTGGTCTGAATAAGCTTAATAGTTCTTCGGTGCGTCCCCTCTTGTGAGGGTGACGATCAAGTAAACGGGGAAATGCAGGCGTTCCCATACTGGTTTGGTTTATTTCGGCGGCAATGGCGGCCACCCACCACGGAGCCCAACTAGGGGACGCTGCAGCACTTAACGCGTAAGGCTGCAGGCGCCAACCGTACATTGCCACTATAACCTAATATATTATACCCAAGGGAGGGCACATACACAAGGTTAACCCAAGCCGCCTGTGAAAATTAGGAAGGGACGGAAGAGAAGAGATGATAGGAGAGTAAAAGAAAGGAGATAGGAAAGCAAAAGGTTGGAGAGGGGGACAGGAAAAGGCGACCACCGGTTTCCCCCGGGTGGGTCAGTCCGGGGGTGCCGTCTACGTGAAGCAGAGGCCAAAGAGGTGTGTTGCCTCCGCCGAGGGGCCGTAAAGGTCCAAACACCCGGCATCGGCTCAACCCCCAGGATCCCCTTTTCCCCGGACACGGCTAAGCCGCGCACGGCTACACGCGGGAGGGTCCAACCCTCATGTGCTCGGGTACGTGGTGTCGCAACGCACCAAACGCCTGCTTACGCAGACGCCCCTGCGGGGCCCTTTCCTATGGATTCCAAGAAATTTCACTCTCTGCGGCTGATACCTCAGCTTGCTTGCAAGTCGCGTTTCGTGCCAGCGTTTCTGTCCCGCATTTCCTACAAAACTAGGCGAACGCATTTTAGTCAGTACTGAACATTTCGAATACACGTTGTCTCAGAGCACAATCCTCTTTTCGTTACCATCGGCAAAATGATTTTCACATCATCTGTACCGTTACTCTTATACTAAGAATAACTTCTGAAATTCTGAAAAAAAAATCCGGTAACTCTCTTGTGCTTTACTAGGACGAGTGTTAAGATATATAGCTATAAACTGCAAAAATTGGATTGTAGACCTCTATAGGCATGATTATTCTCATCGTTCCTTTATAATGTACAAAGTGGCGCTCACAAATTGACATCACTGGGTAAAATTTGTTTTTAAACTAATGACGTCGTAGACTCCCGAGGCCGCGAGTTAGCATTGGTAACCGTCAAGGCACGCAACCCGGAAACGGCGGAAGAAGCGGCAATCGCTCTCGCCACCATCACATGCACAGACGCAGCAGTCATTTTCACCGACTCTCAGGCCGCCTGTAGAAATTTCTCTAGGGTCCGCATCTCGACTGATGCACTCAAGATACTAAAACGACGTAGCACTCCGCTCCCGTGCACCTGCGTAACGTGGGTACCCGGACACGAGGGACTAGAGGGGAACGAAGCGGCCCACACCGCTGCCTGCGAGCACGTCAGCCGGGCTCCCCTCACCCCACACGCTCTCCGACCCGCGGCAGAACAGGCGGAAGTCGTACCCAACAACTATTCGGCGATATTGCAACACTACAGGCTCGAGCGCCGCGTGTACCCTCCACCACACCCAAACCTTGGCAAAGAAGAAAGCGTGGTACTCAGACGCCTACAAAGCAATACTTACACTCACGGAACTATAATGCACCGCCTCTACCCGACGCTCCACAGCTACCTCTGCCTACTCTGCAACGTTCGCGACACCCTGGAACACTTGCTCCTAGAATGCCCGTGGCATGAAGACAGCGAAATGCAGCCGGAAATGGACGCTAACCGAGCACCACAAGCAAACGAACACCACCTATTCGAAACGTGGGCGGCCAAGCTCGCCCTCGGGGACCTGGAAGACCAACGACAACTCGTCGCCAGGGCCAAGAGGGCACGTCGAAGCCACAGGGTTCCTGGACTAAGGAACCTTCCCACCTCAGGGTGATACCGGGCCTCGCTCGGGACACAGTTTCAACAATAAACGTTTCTTTCTCTCTTTCTTAACTAATGACCTCAGCAGTGCTGACATCAGTAACCCACTGTTTTCTAGAATACGTAGAGCATGTACCCTTTCTTCGGCCGAATGAAGAGTTTTGCGTACAATACAGACGTTGGTTCACTCAGTATAATCCTCACACAGTCCTCCTCTTGGATAACAGCGGAGGAAGCTGCAAGAGTCGACTTTCTTTGTTGTTTTTATATGAAAGCTTTCCTAGGTTTTACATACAAGAACATTGTATGCATAATGTAGTATTGTCCTCGAAAGAAAACAGAAAGATTATAACGAAGAAAGATGGGAACGGGAATGTTCATGTCAAATATTTGTCATTCACTACGTAGAAAATGCACCCAATGAATTGTGTTAGATGTGTCATGTGCTCTCGATGTAGCTCGCGTTTACTTTTATGCGTAACATTTCCTTTTAAAACAAGCTATCGCATCTATGCCACCGCCGTTTTTTTTTTCAGATAGGCTGTGTGGCTTTTAGCAACAAGAAATAATTTTATTTTCATGTTGCTAATTGCTTTATACTGGCAATCAATTCTCTAATTGTTCACATTAGCTTGTTCTTCTTTCTGGGGTTTTACGTGCCAAAACCAGTTCTGATTATGAGGCACGCCGTAGTGGAGGGCTCCGGAATAATTTCGACCACCTGGGGTTCTTTAACGTGCACTACAACGCAAGCACACGGGCGTTTTTGCATTTCGCCTCCATCGAAATGCGGCCGCCGGGGCCGGGATTCGATCCCGCGACCTCGGGCTCAGCAGCGCAACGCCTTAGCTGACTAAGCCACCCCGGCGGGTCACATTAGCTTGTATACATTTGATAAAGTGAAATCGAAGAGTAGTGAATTGAAATATGTCCAGCACAAGTCCCAAGACTAGCTTGAGTTTCAAATCAATACGCAATCTAGAATGGCCAACGAAATAAATTAAAAACATACAATGGCATTTCAATTAGCAGTTACCCACGAACGTGCCTCTAAAAGTTTGGGACGATCTTCATGGAATGTCGAGGCATCTTTTACCAGATTTTGGAGACATATATCTAAAGTGTTGCTACAGTAATATTATTTTTACGGTGTAGACATGACTTCGCTACTACTCAGTGTATATTTTGCAATTATTTGTGCCCCGAAGCGAACAAGTAAGGAATGTATCTGCAAATTTTAAGGCTGTTAGCGAAACCACTGCTGAAAAATTTCTGGCTGGTGTAATGAAGGCGCACGCTTGTGCGGAAGCCGCAGCAATATCAACAACATCGCGTGCCGCAGAGGTTAGAGCTTAGAGAGCGGGCTCGGTGAACCGCTTTACCAGACATCGGTCCTTCGTGTAATAAACCTCATTTATAAGCATTGGAAATACAAACCTAGCCATGCAGCCTATCTTAAAACAATGACTGGGGCTTAGGTATGGGTACGGGAGTTTAAAACAAAGTGTCCAACAAAAAAAAAAGACTTTTGGTATTTGTTGCGCGGGCTGGTGACATATACACCCCAGCTGGTGAAATAAATTGTCTGGTTTATATGCGAATAGCAGTAAAATCCCATCTGAGATCAGATACGGGAAACCCGTTACGAAAACGATTTCTGGGGCTGATAATATATTTTCTTTCTATTCATTTTTTGTCGCTAAAATGACTCCTACACGATGTGTCAGTAGCTTTACCTTTTTGTCATCTCTTGGGGGCCCCTTACCCTTCATCTTATAAATCCTGATCTCAATGTTATCACGCAAGCATATTCATTAATCTCAATACGGCTTTTAAGACAATTTTCATTATCCTAATGATGATGATGATTTGTGAATTTTATTGGAGCAAGGGCCAGGTATGGCGAAAGAGCGCCAGGCAAAAAACTATGAAATAATTCTCGAAGGTAAAACATGACAAATGTCAGATTTGTGAATCTGAATGGTGCATGGCAGATGTAATTTAGCTGTAGAGAGGCCTAAAATTAGTCGCTGTGATGATGATGATGATGTGTGGTGTTTTATGGCGCAAAGGCCAGTTATGGCCAAAGAGCGCCACGCCAGTGTTTGTGAGTGTGCAGTGGAGCGATGAATTCTGAGAAGTTGATGAAGTGTGGCTGTAAAGGGGCCTAAAAATAATCGCTGTAAAGTGCGTAAAATATACAGGTACTAAGATCATGCAAATGACTAATGAGGTGTACTATGAAATGAAGAATGCATTGAGAAAGAGTGACACGATATTTAAAATATTTAAAATGTAGTAATTGCACAGAAGCACTAATGCCTAAACAGAGCCCTTGAACCACAAGGGCCTGGAGGCATGTGCTTATAGAAAACTACTATCACAGCAGCATCCTCTGAAGGGAGGATGTGCTATGAATTTATTGGGCTTATAACATGCAGTACCACGTCGTTTAAGAAAGCGAGGACTGCTTTGGTGCTAAACAGCGGTTCCTCACCAAGAAACATACTGGGATGCAGAGGGACATGGTAGCGGTAAGCTAAAGGGAAATGTTTTTTTCTATCTGCTTCGGCATCCCGACACTCCAGGAGAACATGGAGGACGGTTAGCCTCTCACCACATCTACCACAGGTTGGTGGTTCATCCCCGGTCAACAAAAAACTATGGGTGCCAAATGTATGACCTATTCTGAGACGACAGAACAGGACATCAGTTCGCCGTGTTCTCGTTGCGGAGGGCCAGAAACCTAACTGTGGCTTAATCAAGTGAAGCTTATTATTTGTTTCTTCATCCCACAGGCGTTGCCAATGGCTTCGCAATTTCTTACGCAAGAAATGTTTCAAATCTGTTGCAGAAACAGTAGCTGTAGGATTGGTAGCGTGCGATGTTATTGACGTAGCCATTCGGTCAGCTAGCACATTACCCTCAATGCTTCTATGGCCAGGCACCCAGCATATAATGATATGCTGGTTAGATACATACGCTCTACACAGTACGGAATAGAGCTCAATGAGTATAGGTTTTTTCTGCTTACAGGGTGACTTTAAAGCGTTTACGACACTTAGAGAGTCGGTAAATATGATTGATTTTTGAAGTTTAGATTTCCTTATATGCCTCACAGCTGACAATAGTGCATAAGCCTCAGCTGTAAAGATACTTGCTTCCGGGTGGAGTACACCGGATTCCGAAAAGGATGGGCCGACGGCTGCATACGACACCCCGTCACGTGACTTGGAAGCGTCTGTATAAAACTCTGTGCATGTGTACTTGGACTGGACTTCAAGGAAATGCATTTTGATATGTGCCTCTGGTGCGTGCTTAGTGACCTCTACGAATGATGTGTCACATTCTATGAGCTGCCACTGCCACGGCGGTAACAGTTTCGCTGGAGCCATAAGACAGTGTTCAAGCAACGGAACACCCATTTCCTCACTAAGATTCCTCACACGCAAAGAGAACGGTTTTCTCGATGCCGGTCGATTTTCGAAGAGTGTGGCAGTGGTCATGTCGTTTATGGTTGAATAAGAGGGATGTTCAATGTTCGCGTGTACTCTAAGAAAATATGTAAAACTACTATATGAACGCTGCAGATGAAGTGACCACTGATTCGACTCTACGTACAGGCTCTGGATCGGACTTGTTCGGAAAGCACCGGTCGCGAGGCGGATGCCCAGATGGTGAACGGGGTCTAGAATTTTTAATGCACTTGACGTTGCAGAATTATAAATTATAGCCCCGTAATCAAGGCGTGAGCGGACAAGACTGTTGCACAAGTTCAGGAGGAATTTTCGGTCACTACCCCATGTTGTGCGCGACAAAATTTTTAAAAGGTTCATCGTCTTCAGACACCTTGCCTTCAAATATTTAAGATGGGGGATAAAGGTAAGCTTCGAGTCTAGAATTATTCCCAGGAATTTATGCTCACTGCTCACGGACAGTTCCTCTTTATTAATCGTGAGATTTGGCACTGGTGTCATGCCTCTTTTGTTTGAGAAAAGTATGCACGTACTTTTCTTTGCATTTATTTTAAATCCATTTACATCAGCCCATTTAGACAGTTTGTTTAATCCAAGCTGTACCTGTCGTTCGCAGATGGCAATGTTGCATGATTTGAAACCTATCTGTACATCATCAACATACACAGAATAAAACATGCTGCGTGGAATAACTGTATACAGGGAGTTCATTTTTACAATAAAGAGTGTGCAACTAAGCACACCCCCTTGTGGCACACCAGCCTCCTGGGTGAATGTTCTAGATAAAACATTGCCCACTCTTACGCGAAACGTGCGGTTAGACAAGTAGCTTTCGACTGTGTTTAACATATTACCGCGGACCCCCATCGCAGAAAGATCTCGCAGAATTCCGAAGCGCCATGTCGTGTCGTACGCTTTCTCTAAATCTATAAATACAGAAAGTAAAAACTGTTTATGAATAAACGCATCTCTGATGTTTGCCTCGATGCGAACAAGGTGGTCTATTGTCGACCTACCTTCTCGGAAGCCACACTGGAAGGGGTCTAGTGTTTCGTTATTTTCTAGGAAACTGATTAAACGCCGGTTTATCATTTTCTCATACAGCTTACACAGGCAGCTTGTTAGAGCTATTGGCCTGTAGCTGCTGGCTAAGGACGGGTCTTTGCCTTGCTTAAGTATCGGGATGACTATGGCTTCTTTCCATGAGGACGGGATACACCCAGCCGCCCACATGGCATTAAAAAGAGACAGGAGTGTTTTCAGTGTTTCAGGGTGTAGGTATCTAACCATTTCATACATAATACGATCGCCACCTGGCGCCGACTTGTTGCAACAAGCGAGAGATGCCTTAAGTTCGGCTAAGCTGAATGGTCGGTTGTAAGCCTCATTTGATGAACCTTTGCGATTAAGGGGCTGCCGCTCTTCGCGTTCTTTGAACTTCAGGAAAGATTGTGTATAGTGCGATTCACTCGATAGATATTCGAAGTGTTTGCCTAGACTATCCGCCTGGTCTTCCAGGCTATCACCTTGGCTATTTACTAAGGGTAGGGGATGTGACTCCCGACCTATTAATTTATTTACCCTATTCCAGACTTTCGTTTCATCGGTGTACGAATTTATGCTGGAGATGTACTTTTCCCAACTCTCTCTTTTAGCACGTCTGCGCGTTCTCCTGCCCTGCGACTTTGCTTGCTTAAAATTTATCAGGTTTTCAGCTGTTGGGGAGTTGCGAAGCAATCCCCAGGCTTTGTTTTGCTTTTTACGTGCTTTTTGGCATTCCTCGTTCCACCATGGCAGGCGACGCTTATTAGCCAGTCCATTAGATTGTTGTATGCACCTTTCAGCAGGGTCAATGATAAAACCTGTTATATACGCCACAGCATCGTCTATGTTAAAAGAGGCAATGTCATCCCGGCCTAAATATGTTATTTGTCGAAAAAGTTCCCAGTTAGCCGAGTCAAGCGTCCATCTGCGAACGTGTGGCGAGCATCTATCTTGATCTGTTAAGCCTAGCATAATTGGGAAGTGGTCGCTCCCAAAGGGGTTCTTGAGAACGGACCACTCCAGGTATGGCATTAGTGTACTCGATGCTATACTTAAGTCAATGGATGAATATGTGTTATGTGTAACGCTGTAATACGTAGGCTCTTTCTTGTTAAGTAATGATGCGCCTGAAGAGAACAGAAAATTTTCAATTAGGCGACCTCTCGCATCGCAACGTGAGTCTCCCCACAAAGTGTTATGTGCGTTGAAATCTCCGACAACTATGTATGGCTCCGGAAGTTCATTTATGTAGTTTTGGAATTCGGTTTTATGTAGTTGATAATTGGGAGGGATGTATATAGAGCTGACAGTGACCAGCTTGTCAAACAACACCCCTCGGACAGCAACTGCCTCTAGGGGCGTACGAAGCTTTAGTTCCCGGCAGGCAATACCTCTGTCGACTACAATAGCCACACCACCGGAAGACACGACTGTGTTATCGCGGTCTTTACGAAAAATGGCGTATTGCCGGAGAAAATTTGTTTGCGTGTGGATTAGTCGCTGTAAAGTACGTAAAATGAACAGGTGTTAAAATAATGACAATGACTAGTGATGTATACTATGAGCATAAAAGTTCTATTAGATAGGGATGATTAATCAAACGTATGAGTAAAAATAGCACTCGTACTTCACCAGTGGCCCTTGAACGCAAGGGCTGGGAGGCACGTGCTTTAGAGAAATGCAATCGCACCAGCAGCCTCTAGTGAGAGGATGTGCTACGTATACCTTGGGCTGATAACATGCAGTGTTCCAATCTCTCGTAAAAACATTAAAACTAACTTCTCGTCAAAGAGTGGCTTAACGCCGAGAAACATTGCCGGGTGGAGTGGAATGTGTTGTCTATATGCCATGGCGAAGTACCTTTTTCTTTGAATTTCAGTTTCCCGACACTCCAACAAGACGTGAAGTACCGTAACAGTCTCGCCACATTTATTACATATAGGAGGATCATCACCGGTCAGTAGATAGGAGTGAGTGCCATAGGTGTGGCCTATCCTAAGACGGCAGAAAATAACGTCCGTTTGTCGTATTTTTGTTACTGGAGGCCAGTTTCCCACGCTTGGCTTTAAAACGTGGAGTTTATTAAATTCCTCAGTATCCCACGTACGTTGCCAATGGCCCCTCAGTTTCTTGCGAATGAAGGGCTTTAAATCCGTGACAGGGACAGGTATGGAAAAATTGCTTAGTTCTTTATTTACTGATGTAGCTAAGCTGTCGGCAAGCATATTACCCTCGATGCCTCTGTGACCAGGTACCAAGCATATTGTGATATGTTGATGAGATGCGTACAAAGCACAGAACACTGAATAAAGTTCAGTAAAAACAGGATTTTTATTCCTTTGTAGGGATTTGAGGCTTTTCACAACGCTTAATGAATCTGTAAAAATTATTCCTTTTTGTAGCTTTATTTCCTTGACGTGTCTAACAGCCGACAAAAGTCGAATACGTAAAACTGACCTTTGTGGGCGTGTGTGGATGCTTCATAACCTGTATTATCGTTGTTTCTGGCTTTGTTGTGGCGCTTCCATCGTTGAGATGTAAACAACTTCTTCACACAATTCAATTCAGAATAAAATATGAATTGAATTGAATTTCGGTATTTAGGTACTAGCAAATCTTGACTTCAACAAACTTCTTGAATTGAAACACTGTGTGGGAAACATTACCCAAACTACATCACTAACGTATCCTTTGTGATGTACAATTGATCACGTCTTTTCAACGGGTGCAAACATGCTCAGCACGAAGCGTTACGTTTCTTATCGCTAAGAAAATACACACCTACTTCATTTCACTCTATTTTGTTTTCCTTCGTCAAATCAGAGGGGACGGGAATAAAGGTCGCCGCAGCGACTTGACAGAGGTCCCGACTCCCTATTACATGGCAGTACAGCTGTAGCGGAGAACGAACATCGTTCATAGATGACAAATACTTAGAACACAGATCAAAACCAATATGCACACAAGGCCATGGTTTTACATTGCATATACAAATGGAAAACAAATAGAACCTTCATTCGAATAATACAGTAAGAGAACACTGCTGTTCTAGGAGAGTTCGTCCCGACAAACACACTTAATGGAAGTAGTAGAAGCGCACAGAGGATCAAAATCCTCCTTGAATAGTTTATTAGTACAGGCACCGTGTAGCGTAATGATTGTGTATAACCGCATACTAGGGGGGTGGACACAGCACACTGTTTTTTGAATTTTGTATTCTTCATATTCGCATTTTCTTTAAAGTTTACGAACGAAAGAGAATAATTTTTTGTTTTAACGGAGGAAACATTTGTATGTCATTGTTAATATATCGTTAAAGACTGGTGACATATCGTATTTAAGAAAAAGTTTAGATGTAGGCTAGAGGCAAGGAACACATTTGACACCGGACAGCTCTCTTCTGAAGAATATGCAGCATTTTTAGGGTTGTAACGCCAGTTGTGTACCACACAATGCTACAATAGTCTAGAAGTGAGGATACAAGTGATTTATAAAGCATAATTTTAACTTTGACATGAAGCATGTGCCTCAGCCTCGATATAATTCCGACAGCGCTGGAAATTTCAAATTGAATGTGCTCAGTATTATTATTCCAAGGTAAATATTCAGAAAAAATAACTTCAAGAATTTTTACGGAGCTTACAAAATTGACAACATCATTGCCTAAGCAAACGTCAATTGGCTGTGATAATTTTTAACGCCGTGTCGCAGAAAATCCGGCATCGGCAACCGGCGTCGGCGTGCGATGTCGGCGGGTAGCGGAGAAAATCATCCCCAACCACGCAGGCCCTCCGAATATATTTAGGTACATGTATATGCCACGCCTTCTTATATGACTTGCGGTATATGCGGGTTATATTGCCATACCATTCTATCATTAATGTTGCTCATACCTTGTCTTGCGTTCTTGGCAAAGCTATTCTTCGGAATTTTGATAATTACAATCCACAAGCAAATGTCATGTAATAAAACACCCACAGCACATACATTTTATGTTGAATCTTCTAAAACTCAAACATTAAAAGTACGAAACAAATCGCTGTCATTTGATTGCTACGCAAAGACGCAGTTAAAGGCATCCGCGAGCGATTGCCCTCATAGCTGTAGACCTTCATTCAAGATGCTATCCGAGATAGCTGGCACTCTGGTTGGATAAATGAGCGCCTTTAGTTTGCGCCATACCATCTCCGATGTTTGCGTATTTTGCTCACAGAATAAATTGATGTAAGACAAATATTTTGCCATTTTTGATGATTATTGTTGTTTATTGGCGCAAGGGCCAGGTGTGGCCAAAGAGCGCCAGGACGATGGTAATGGCTTGTTAGTGGTATATGAATTGTCAATTATATGAAGGTTAGATGTGGCATGGCTGTAAAGGGGCCTAAAAGCAGTCGCTGTAAAGTGCGTAAAATCTATACGTAATAAAATTATGGCAATGACTAATGATGTGTACTATAGACATGAACAATGCATTGCGAAAGAATGATACGAGTTACAAAAAATTTAAGATACAAGAATTGGCCAGAAGCACAAGTGCCTAAACAGAGCCCTTGAAACACAAGGACCTGGAGGCATGTGCAGTTAAAAAACTATCGCAGCAACATCCTCTAGAGAGAGGATGCACTACGAACTTATTGGGCTAATAACATGTAACACAACATCTTTCAAGAAAGCAAGGACTGCGTTGGTGCTAAAAAGTGGTTCTTTACCGAGAAACATAGCGGGATGCAGAGGGACACAATAGCGATATGCGAGAGGAAAATGTTTCTTTCTTTCTCTTTCGGCTTCCCGACACTCCAAGAGGACGTGGAGGACGGTGAGCCTGTCGCCACATCTACCACATGTTGGAGGATCATTTCCATTCAATAGAAAATTGTGAGTACCATATGTGTGTCTTATTCTGAGACGACAGAATAGGACATCAGTTCGTCGTGTTTTAGTTGTACAGGGCCAGAACCCTAACTGTGGCTTAATCAAGTGGAGCTTATTAGTTGTTTCAGCGTCCCACAGACGCTGCCAGTGGCCTCGCAGTTTCCTTCGCAAAAAAGGCTTCAGATCTGTGGAGGAAATAGCAGCGGCAGGATTAATAGCTTGCGATGTAGTTGATGTGGCCAACTGGTCTGCTAGCACATTGCCCTCGATGTCTCTATGGCCAGGCACCCAGCATATTATTACATGTCTACGAGATTGGTAAATGTTACACAAGAGTGAGTAAAGCTCGATAACAACAGGATTCTTATGCTTTTGTAAAGATGTTAGCGCTTTTACAAGACTCAACGAGTCTGTGAATATTATTGCCTTTTGTAGTTTCAATTTCTCTATATGCTTCACGGCAGACAGTACTGCATAGGCTTCTGCGGTGAAAATGCTTGTTAGGGTGTTCAATACGTTATTTTGCCATTTTTAACATAGACGTCAGCTGATTTCCGTGTACTTTGAATTCTGCTAAAAACACACGGTCTCGGGTTTTGGCACATCTTCTGTACAAGGCGTTTTTATGCTCTTTTATGTTGTATTTTCAACAATCTGCAAGTGATCCAAGGCTTGCGCGCCTTTTCGGCCTATTTATTTTAATTGGGAAGTTGACATTAAAAATGCTTTTAAAAATGTTGATCAAGCTGCAGCAGGCAACATAGCTTTCTTTTGATTCGTAGGCAACACTCCGTGTTTCTTGACCAATAACTTGCCGAAAGGCTACTAGTTGCCGTGGCGTTATCACCTTGACATTACGCGTGTTTGAAAGATTTTGCCTTGGAAGTTGATCTCTTGCTACTAGCATGAATATACCGAAATGATCACTAATGCTTGTATAGTTGACATCAGCTGGTATTATATTGTGATTAATATTTGTAATGAAAACATCAAGCAATGAGTTGCCGTCGGCGGAAATACGCGCAGGACTTGTGATCATACTAGAAGCACCAATTGCAAAAATGATCGAATACAGGGCCGCTATTTTGTAGCGATGACTTTAATGTCATAATGCCTTTTCGCGCTTATCGTGCTTTGTCAGTGGTCAGAGCGGCGGTCCGCTCACGATATCAACGTTGATAACGCGAGCGGACTGTCGCTCTGACCACTGACAAAGCGCGATAATCGCGAAAAGGCATTATGCCATTAAAGGCATCGCTACAAAATACCGGCCCAGTTTACGCATTTCAGTTGCCTTGTATTCCACCAAGCGTCCCAACATGTATCAGTTGCATGTAGCAGTCGCTAGTTGCATGTAGCCGGAGCTGGCAAATGAAGCAGGCTAGGTGAATATTTGTCACCACGTCGTTTCAAAGGGGATACAAATAATGGTGATGATGATCATCTTCAACAGCATCGTATCGCGCCCCCATGTGAAGGGGTGTGACACGTGCGCCGGATAGCCTCGATACCTGTGCTTACTCGTCGGTACAGGTTATGGCTCCTCCTCGCAAGATACGAACCCTCAAGTGCAAGCTGCTGAATATTGAGCTCCTATGGAGGCGCTCCTCCAGCTTACTCTGTGACTGTGCTGCGTTTGCCGCACAGGCCTGCTAACCTCTTGCACAACACGGAGAAATAATTTCCCACTCCCGCTGTATTGTTTCAGTATTGGCGATACCTGTCAAGGCTTCGTGAGACCACCAAGGCCTCATCACGAGGAATACTGCATTAACGTCCACGATGATTTGAGTATTGACGAAAACAAGTCTTGGCTGAATGAAAACAAGAGTTGCCGGTGGAAATAAAACACCAACTGCCAAAATTTACGCGTAATAGGGACTGAGAAAATGTGGTGTGGAAAAAAGAAGAAAAAAGAAAGAACGGGCCGCGTAATGAAGGCGGAGCTGTGGGTCGCATCATCAATGGCCCTTCGCCTCTTCAGGCACTTCAGCCCGGCAACGAGATCCAGGTGCAAAAGACACGTGCGCTTCGGGGCAATTGGAGGATGGAAAGAGATGTGAGAAGAAAGGCTATTGACGGGCATGTCCACCGCAAAACTCGTCTACGAAAGCACCGCAAGACGTGCGTTAGTGCCCTCTTTTCTGTACCTCACAATGCTGCCAATGAGTCTTTGTCGGTAGGGGAAGAGGTTCGTTAGGCGCTCCCGCCATGCTCAGTGGCCTCGCACCCAAAAAGCCCAACTTCTGCCGTCGCCTCGGGCACGGTGCCTCTTGGAGAAGCGAGAATTGAATGGCACTCGGTGGCTGAACTTCGTCAGCGGCGGAAGAGTTCTGGAGAGATTGGCGCACGTGTGGGGTGAGCCTGTGCAGACAGGGTGGCTGCGGTAGCCGAGGACAAATTTGTAAGTGCGTTCGCGAATTGCTTGGCGGGGTCACAGAAACTTGAGCTATGTTTGCTCCCAAGCGAAGTAGGACAAGAGAATGCGCTGTGTAGCCACTAAGTAACACTTATGGTGCTTTATTTTAAGCATATTCGAACGATACGAGCAATAACGAATGCATTGATCGACGTGCTAATTGTGCAGCCTAAGTACACTCATCTGTACGTTGCGGGAGATCAACGTCGATAGTCGAAAGAGAGGACAACCTCAGATGCGTCGTGGGAAGCTTGAAAGACGAAGGTTGCTCGATACGACGCCTGGAGCATGCCGGCCTGCATTTCTGCGCCAGGAGTTCATGGTACTTCATGGTATTCATGGTACCTAATGAATCACTGAAGGCCCAGTGTTTGCAACTGCACTCACAACTAAGCCATTATTTCGACAAAATTTTGAGCTTTTGATAAGAATTTTTAAGTGACTGTTCTACATAATAATGAACACGACGAGGAGAAATGCAAGTTAGTGGAACACAAACATTGAGACGCGTCGTTTATTGGAACTCATATTCATTGTGTGACGTTTGCCAACAACCCTTTGCATACCACGCATTAGCTGAGAGATGACATCTGATTCTTAGGCTTCCTAGTGGTTCATACATGAGAACTTTGAAAATTTGAAAAGCATTTCTCTTCGTTCGTATAAAATTATACGAACGAAAGTATTAAAAGCACAAGCAGCACATTGTGCCATAAAGTTCATTCTTTTTAGGTCAGATGCTTTCGACATGGCACGCAGCAATATCGCCGTTGGGCCTGGTAACCTGCATTACCTAAAAAGGCAGCGCCTTTCCTTGCAATACAAATTTTATGCCTAGACAATCAAGTGTTAATTTAAGTGTTAACTAATCATTTTAGCGTGCATGTTGGACATGCGGAATTAAAGCACAACAGTTAAATGTGGTGTCTGCTCAGCAAAAATACTAAGATTAGCAACCGTTTCTACTTATTAAAACTTGCTATGAAATACATTGACGTTAAAGTTAAGTTTTCCAATAGCTTCCGTATTGACATCACGGACTGCCGCCGTGGTTGTTAGTAGCGTTGGCGTCGCGCTGCTAAGCTCGAGGTCGCGGGATAAAATCATGGCCGCGGCGGATTGGGCGAAATGTGAAACGCGAACACAAAAATGCCTGTATACCAAGTAATGGGTGCACGCTAACAAACCCAAGTCATCGTCAATATTCCGTAGGTCCATCCCCTACGGAGTGCCTCGATCAGATCATGGTTTTGGCACAAACCCTAGAATTTAATGAACACCATGGCTAATACTTAAGGAAACGGTAATGTATATTTTAGCAGATTTGGGGGACAAATACTCCGCATTTGGTGCATAGCATTTCTCCTAAGGAGACATAACTTCTGCACTTCTTGGCTTCATTGTTGCATTTGGAGCCTGTGCCCGAAAAGACAATGTATAACAAAATTGTGAATTCAAGGCAGTGTGGAAATTGGCGGACGTGAAGCTGCGTTGTATTGGATGCTGAATAATAATAATACGAATCCTACATAATTTATTGTGAAGTTACAGTTCGTTATTGTAGACAATACGTAACGCTATGTAGGTATCATGCTCGCGCTATACTACGTCCATGTCACGAACGTTATGACACTAATTTCATTGAAGCAATACATGAAAGTGAATGAGACGGATATTTTATTTCTTTAGCGATGATCACTGCATTACATTCGAGCATATCCATAAATGTTATGACTTTTGTCACACTCTTACTACCAAAACGATGCTGGTCCCCCGGTGCACGTTTCCTTGCAAGTAAGAGCGCATTTTATGCGAAGTACGAAGCATAACACTTCACGTTTAACCCGTCTTCATTCTTTGCAAATACATAACTGCATCTGTCAGTCGAGAAGATAGTAAACGTCTTACAGATGTGTGTCTGTTTTTTTTTATAGGATTGAAAATAAAAGAAAGATATTATCCTATAATGGTGATGACCTGTCATTTTCACGTAAGAGCAATAATAATTAAAAAATATCCTATACTAGGAGGAGCCTCCTTTTAGGTTCATGTCCAGCGATGTGAACATCATTTGCTACGTGTAAACATGTTCCTCTACGTGTCTTCTCTTCACACTATTCCATAATAATATCACAGCTGTTTGCGCGTTTTGTCTGCGCGCTGCGTGAAATACACCCCGCTTCGTCTATTCGGTGAGACACTGACGCAGATGCCGGAGAAACAAGCAGGCATGCTAGGTCCAGGAAGAACAAAAATGGGTTGGAGTGCATGCGGAGGCATTGCCAAATCTTGACTGGAAGCTTATCACTGTCGTTGAAAGGAAACGTGTCCATTCAGTGCATACTAACGGTTCTAACATAAGGGGCAGTAACTTGGAGGTTATTAATGAACCTCCAGAATAACTTCAGGACTACGTGAGGCATGATGGAACGAAAACTGTATGTCTAACTTTAAGAGACACGAAGGAAGCAGGTGTGCATCTGAGAGCAAACGGTGATGGCCGATTTCCTAGTTGTCACGAAGGTAACCAACTTAGAGCATCTAGGCAAAATGCTTATAATGTTGCATATGTGGGTGTTGATGTTTTCTTCGTTTAATTATTATATTCCTGCTTCTCTGTCGGTTCATTTGACTACCAAAAGTTTCGGAAGAAGTAGGTAACGTTACCAACATATCAGGGTCGCGCAGTCTTTTGACGGTGGCGAGTCCTTCTTCCCCGACACGCGTCACACATCCTATCCAGAAAGAGAAGTGGAGGCCGACAAACGCCTCATGCACTTGACGTGTCATCCTACAAGCGTCATTCAGCGCAAGAGCTGCTGTTCAAGTAGTTGTGACGTTACCCTCAGTAGGATTGAGTGCCACCAGCCATTTTTTTTTTTCAAGAAACAAAGGATACGGAGAGGATCGTGTTCCCTTAAGTGCGCTAGTCCCGTTTAAGAGTCATCTTTGATGGCGTTTTCGTATTACGCTGATTTCATGGGCTACAAGGCGGATTACACACTGGCGTTGTGCAGTTGACTCTCGTTCGATCGACGTTGACGCGGAACTTGAAATACCCGACTTGGACAGGGCCTGTCAACGTGGAGTACCGGGCATTTCGTAACGTGGAAATGTGCTGCTCGCGGTGTCAGTCGCGCGCAAGTAGGAACAGTAGCAGAAGTCGAAGTAGTAAACACAAGTATTGCTCCCAAGTATGAAGAGAAACTATTGTTAAAGCCGGGGGTGATGTGTCATTATCTGGCTTAAAGGGACATTATAATGAATAATTGTAATACGTTTCTTTATTGATGCATTCCTTGAAACCTCTATTTTGGTTATTGTGGCGTCAATAGATTGAATTATAAAAGGCAGAATTGATGTCAAAGAGTAATTTGCTTTTGTTGTTCTTTCCGCGCCCAAGTACGCTGATCCGTTAATCCAATGTCACAAATTTCAAACAATTTTTCCGCGTTTGGCTCGTTGTGCCTCAGTAAATGTACTTAAAATAAGCTAACTTTAGTCAACACCTTTTTCAGAATACAAAGTTATGTTTAGCTCCCGAAAGAAATTTAACTTGCCTTTAGCAGGCACTGTAATTATTCATGAAGTCACGGGGAATTTGTGCGGGTATGGTAGTTAAAGGTGGCGTCACCACCAGTCGTTGTTTGGGGGGCTCTGTGGCTTAAGAATTAGGCTTGGTTTTTACAATGTAAGAGTGGCCTTTTTTTGGCATGGTGGAGAGGTAATATACTAACACTGCTGAAACTCTTTTTGCTCAGTGTTTATTTAAATTCGTAACCTATAGGGCGCCCATCTCAGAAAGGAAGGTCAAGAATTCGTGGAAGTAATGTGGAGATGTTTTTGGGGCATTCTTGGAATATTTGAGCATATTATTATAAAGCCTGTACGGTTGGAGTCCTGGTGCAAAGGAACGATTGCGTAAATTTTAAGAAACGCCATGTGTGTGTGTTTTTTTGTAACTTGAAGACGTGCGACAGTTTAAAGAGCACCCTAGACGCTTTCTTTCTTTACAAAAAGAAAAGTGACATGCCGTGCCACTCAGCATAGCTGAATATTTCGCAAATGCACACTAGGTGAGCAACAGATGCAAACAAGCCCTCCTCGAAATTTCTTGCGCTGGTGTTGCTGCCAAACTCGTTTAACTCTCGGAGGTTTCAATGCTGGCGCCTGAGTCTGCGTGACCGGCTTTTCCTGTGTTGAATTGTCGCCTCGTTTGGATCTTTTTTGTCGTCATTGCACTAGAAATGTGGAATGCGTTCTTCTACGTTTCCTCTACTTACTGACACGACACCTCAAAACAGCGCCTTCTTTCTTTCTCTCTTTTTTTTTGATGAAATGTTGGACTATTATTGCTCCGCACTCTTTCAATTATGATTGCAACAGAATAAGCAAGATGAAGTTTATTAACATGGGTGGATCATTGGCCTAATCAGTCGTCAGGGAAAGCGGTGGGTATCATGAAAAAAAAAATATCGCAGTTTCGCCCGAAAGGCGAAGCATCGATTGCGAAAGCAAATTAGTAGACCACTATACTAAGTAAGAAAAATTTTCCTAGCTGTATAAACTTCTAAACCTTCACTTACTAACACAATAAAAAGCATGGTCTCACGCGCTCACAGGTAAAACACGAACATATCTCGCTCTGTCAAAACGCTGGAGTTAGGAAGCACGGCAGCAGCAGTGAGGGAATTGACCTTCGTGCTGTACCTCGCTTCAATGCGAGCTAAACGTGCAAAGCACAGCGCATCTGAACCTACCGGCTCTCGGTGTGGCGTACGTTGTACACATCGCAGATTGCTTTGAAAATGAGGCTCGCGCGGGCGGTTCGTAAGCAGCAGCCGCCAATGACGTGTGAGCCCAACATAAGATACCTGTTTCCTTTTGTCTTTCAAATCTTCATTTATTTCCATCACTTTCCTCGGTAAAAGGGTCACAGAATACGGCAGCCACATTTAGATGTCGAGTGAAGATTATTCTTTGAGTGTTTCAATTAGGGCGCAGGGTAACGAACCCAAGGTTCTCAATATAATCCCAATTCTACCACTATATACGGCATCTCTCGCAACCAGTGTGTTCTTTCGGGATGTTCAGATTCAGAATTGCGGTTTACAAGCGGTTTACAGCGCAATGTACATGCGTGGCTTGCGGTTTACAAGCGCAGTGCACATGCGTGCAGCATCCACACTAGGTGGTGGTGTTGCAGCATGCGTGGCTAGCCTGGCATACATAGCCGGAAACATTCACACTAGGTCAAGGATAAGTGCTTTCGTCTTGCAGCTACGCTCGTGTCCAGTAGTGTCTCGGTGGCAAGATGGTTATTTCCTTCCCCTATGGGGACAGTAGAACTTCCTGTAGACTCTACGTAACCATTTTTCTTTTGCGCTATATAGCTCCGTTTAAACTCTCAGCGAATTAATTGAATATTCACGTTTACTGTCAACAGAAAAACACAAATAATTTTTTCAGATTACCCAATTCTTCTCACAAAGCAAGAAAAATGTCGTTAAAAATAATTTTATTCGCAACAGATGCTACACCAAATGGTTTGTGAACACTTCGTACTACATTAAGAAGGAAAGAAGATGGCTCCACGCTGAATGATTCACGTGCCGTTTCATCTATCTTGGTTCTGTCAAATGACCACCATTATGAAGCATACCAACATTTTTTTTACCCGAATGTCGGCGAATTGGAATTAGTATTTGATGCCGGAGTCGGCGAGCATAACACAGATAATAGCCCTTCGGGCTTATATTATGAAACGGCGCACTTTATATAAGGTGTCGGAAATGGCGATCGTGCTTACCCGTAAGTCTATGGGGCCAGCGGTGTTCGCAGTTACCTGTGCATGTAAGCCATAATCCTTGTGCTTCGAAGTCAGTAGCAATGAGGAAATGTCTTGGCATTCAAAAAAAAAAAAAAAAAACGAAAGGGCCAGCATTGCAAGTGACTGCGAAGTCAATAAAGGTTGACAAATAAAAAGCCAGCAAAGCAAATATTAAACCCGGAAAACGTTTGTTTACTTACGCACTGTCATCAAAATCCACTCTGTAGGTTGCGATAATACAAGAAAAACTTCGCTGAATTTCTAATAGGGCACTGCCGGGGCACACTCTGTAAAGCCCAAGACTACGAAAAGGTATGTGCTCTGCATAACAGCAATCTTGATCCGCGGTGAAGGCGAGCAATCTTCTAACCATGATTTCCAAAAATGAGTAGTAAGATGGTGATAAACTTTAGTTGTTTTCTTCTTGCACTTATTTATTTGTAGGTAGCGCATGCCTGGAATGTAATATATGACACCGGAATGTCTTCTAATATCTGAAGCACGACAGGAAGAAATCGATAAATTTGATGAAATATCCAGTGGTATGTCTATAAAAAAAGAAAACCATCTTCGGGAGCACTACAGCCAAAACACGAGTGATGTATATTGCAAGACGCTCACGTCTCCGTCTATGAAATTCAGTTAAGATACATTACGGGGCCCAGTATGAGCTTGGAAGTAATACTTTCTGTGCGCAATACCTAACTTTATTAAGCGCAAACGGGGCTCTACGACCATGCTGAGGTGTAGCTCTACGCAACTCACGTTAATTCATACCCGGTATTGATAGGCGGAGCAGCCATTCTACGTGCCATAAACTAAAAAAAAGTTAACGGAAATGATCGCTCGGCTAAGCTGACATATGTGAAAACATAGATGACCGACTAAAAGCTGGCATGGTTCAGTAGCATAAAGCAGTCTGGATGTGAAAAGCACCTCTCTGCTCTGCTCTGCCACTTGGGTCACTGGGTAGTCCGTGGTCTAACGGGAAGAACATTGGGATGCTGTGCCGAGGGATCCAAGTATGAACACGATTACTGGACCAATTTAGATCACTGGGTAGTTGACACTGAGTGTGTGCTGCACTTTAAACCATTGAAGGTCGCGCTTTCGTGGTCATTCTCGTGTCTTCATTTGGTGTTCGTCATACAGTCATCACACCATTCTCCTCATCGCATTGTCCTTATGTGGTCGTCGTCGCGTTGTCATCGTTACACTATCGTCATAATTTAAGAATCCACATGTCACTGTCGTCAAGCCGTCGTAGTTGTACGCCTTTGTAGTTCCATCGATATCATTCCGTCCTCATTCCATGGTCACTGTGTCAGAGTCACACAGTCGTACGCCACACCTTCATACCCATGGTTTAGCTTGGCAAACGAGTGTCATAGCAAAATGTGACATTATCGAAGTATCTTGCTTATAGCTGATTCAACGAAAGTCTCGGAATTACCGCTACACGTGTAAAATAAACGAGACTTCAGGTACATGGCCAGTCGCTACATTGCTCGACTGCTGTTCGCATTACCATCGAACGTCATCGTCAGAGGAGTTCTGCCTTCATCTTTTTTATTCTCTTTATTTTCGGGAGGAGCACTTTAAGAAAAACGTGTGAAGGAAGACTGGTTGCCAAGACATGAAGCATGCTTAGTTGGCTGCTGCATTGGGCTGTTGAGTACTATGCCGCGGGAACGATTCGTGGTTACGGTGGCCTCCTTCCGGCCAAGGAGCAATGCAATAACGCTACTGCTGTGATTCTGGTGTGCGTTAAGAATTTCCAGGTACTGTAAATTTTTCCGTAGCCCTCTGCTACTGCATTCTTTATAACCTCGGTGCATCGTGGTGAGTACAAAACGGCCCCTTAAGTGGAAGATACGACGTAGAGGAAGACGGAGAGAAGTGATGGAGCAAAGACAGGGAGAGTAAGCAGTTTGATCCCTTTTGAGAACTTGCAGGGAAGGGGGAAAATTACTGAAATATGAGAAGGAGAGAAGTTCTCAGTATTCAAGCGTACACACGCGATGAAGCGTTCGTCGTTCAGTTCGTTACAAGTGGTCGCATAGGCTACTGCATTACAAGAAATGAAGCGGCACTTCTGCGGTTTCGCGGATCGACTATACGCGAGGCCGTCAGTGCTCCAGGATTGTCTCTCCTGCAATTCACATTTGCAAACTTGTTTATTCGACTGTAAACCACTCCGCTTGTGTAGTGGTCATTTCGTTGACATCGAGTGGACGTAGTTCAAGGTGAATCACGTCACAACATCGGTGGGTTCAGAGCCGGTCGTCCACCGCAATTTAACTGAATTCTGGGAACTCAGAGGGGAGGGTAAAACACTCTATGAATTGTGTTCTGTAGGCTAGGAGAAATAGTATAACTGTACACTTTCAGTACTTTAGCTACATCGTTTAAACGCGGTGCGATGATGGTTACATCTGACCGTGAGGAAGATTCCACAAAAAGCCGGCACTGCAGATGACCCTGTGCATAGGTATTCTTTTTGAACATAATAGGGTTTCTTCCACGAGATTTGTTGAACTGACGTAAGACTCCAGAATGTATAAAACTTACTACTGCTGCCTCCAACGCCATTCTGGAAGGCAACTTCTCCTAAGAATTTTGAAGTTTAGAATGCAACATGACAGAGTAGCACTAATTTCCATCCTGACTAGAGTGTTGCGTGAATTAAAAATTAGCTCATATAAGAAAGCAGTATTATGTTCAAAAGGAACGCACATGCGTTGGCTCATCAGTGGCTCTGGCTGTTTCTGTAATCTTTCTTGCAACCATTGGTAACAGCTTTGCAAAAAAAATTGCATGAATTATGGCGCAATACATGCTTAGGAAGATGACGTGCATACGCTGTAAATTCCCACCTACGTGCTCATCTATTTGAACTTAACTGCATTGCGTCCTTGCTCCCGAAAGTCGCGGAAAGCTTCAGTATTGGTGAGGCAGATGTGAACCTACAGTTAATATTGTTTTTAAAATAAGCATCTGAAATATTCACCGAAAGCTTACACAGTAGAAATGCTCCAGCGCTCAATATTTTACCAGAGGTTGTGCTTTGTGTCACGGTGGCGCACAATCATAAGTGTAGGTTTAACAGCAGTCGTAAAAATAAACGTGTCCATAAGAACTGCTTGAACTTTATATTGCACCCGTCATGAACGTCGTACAGAGTTTTCAGAGACAAGTGTTCCATAAAGCAATGTAACCCACAGAATTGTTTACAAAGCGATCTTTTATACGATCCACATTCACATGTACAAAAGAACTCGTGCTTAGAAAGAAGCACTTATCAATCAAGCACATTTGTGAATCTGGTGTGACCTAGGTTTGTTGATTGTTCCGGAAAGAGTTTCTAACTGAAGTCACCTTTCTCTCACTCTCTTCTGTCACTAAGAAGCTAGGTTTTAGGCATTTTGATGCATCTTTATTGTAATGCCAGCCTGCAAACCCATGCTGCCTTCGTGTCTTGTGTGAGCGCACGTCGCGTTGACTCAGAAGTGTCATTTGTCACGTCCTCCGACAGCGGGAGTGTCTTCTCCTCCACAGAGCAATCTTTTTCGCATTTGCGGCAAAGCAGGACAGGCCTTCATTGTTGCTCTTTGCATTTTCGGTGGCTCTTCTGTGAGAAGGAACAACTGCGTTTCCTCGTTGAGGCTGTAGGCACGGAGTACAAAGAAAGAGCTTGCTGCAAAACTAAAAAAAAGGAAGACACAAGCTTTAGCGTTCAATTCGAGAGCTATCTTTTGCTAATGGCGGTCACTCTCTTATGTCGCGATACCACTGTTATAATCGCAAGTTTCACGTAAAGAGCATAAAAATACCATTTTAGGTCATGTTTTGGGTCACGAAATGAGCCTAACCGACGCGTAAAATGGCCGTAGAGGTGCCCAAAGGGTTGTATTGACCTCTCATGGCTGAAATGGGCCAGCGAACGGATCGGCAGCGTCTTTAACTTTATCATGGGTCTTCTTCGATGACAGAGAAAATATACCGCTATTGGGGCCTTAAGTGGACAATAAAGGCAGATACTAAGTCGACGTGGACTGTTAAAATAGCATTTAAGAAACCTTGGAACGCTTGTTTCGTGCCAAGAAAAGACAGTTTACGAGAAAATCGTTTCTGAAGGGTCCGCATACCTTTAGCTCAATTCAAGTCACCCGCCCCCGAGTAAGGGAGGGGTAACGTTGAATACGCCATCACCGCTATTTATTGCCATTGGTGAGTAAAACGGCGCCTAACAGGCGACGCTAAGGTTTTTTTGCGCGAAGCGAGAACGCGCGACCACGGAGAAACCGAGCCAAGACAGAGCGTTGTATTTGCCAGTCAAGCTGCTCTTGGTCAAATAGCGTGCATCATTCGCGAATCCCGCGACATCACACGGACGTGTCATTCTGTGCTACTAGCAGCTTGCATGACTTTCTGGAGCTAGCAAAACCAGCGCAGTATTGCACAATAACGAAACTACTGAAACTCGAAAGCGCTGCGCGCAGAAAACGAAATCTTTCGACCACGCGCGTGGTTTTCAAGGGTAACGTCAATGAGTTACTTTTCCTGAAAATTAAATTGAAGTGTTCAAGTAGCATTTCCGTTCGTCTTATATAATGCAATACACAGATTGTTTTATTATGTATACGAGTGGTTGAGTCTTGTGATGGAATTATAATGTGGAGTGTCTTCGCCATCGGGCTAGTACTTGAATGTTCCAGGGAAGTGTCTCATCGTGTCCTGTGTTTACATAAATTTCTCGACTACTAAAGCTCTGTTCTCGATAATGGTGATGTCTTGAACTTGCTCGAGCACTAATCTCAAGCTCGAGCACTAATCCAGCTTGACTTATTATTGACTTTATTGTCGCTGTAAACGCACTGATGCTTCACAGCAGACGTCGGTTGAGAGACTTGCTACTGCAACGCGATGTTTCACGGCCCCTGACTATAGCGATAAGGAACACGGCTTAGCAAACGGTACTAATACGGTTGGTTAATAAGTGTTTCCACATGCTTTTCTCCCCCGCAGTTTCTTTGCGTGTGCGCTCCGAAATAAATGGCTGAAAATGAGATCTGATGATGATGATGTGTGGTGTTTTATGGCGCAAGGGCCAGTTATGGCCAAAGAGCGCCATGCCAGTGTTTGTGAGTGTGCGTGGAGCGATGAATTCTGAGTTGATGAAGTGTGGCTGTAAAGGGGCCTAAAAATAATCGCTGTAAAGTGCGTAAAATATACAGGTACTAAGATCATGCAAATGACTAATGAGGTGTACTATGAAATGAAGAATGCATTGAGAAAGAGTGACACGATATTTAAAATATTTAAAATGTAGTAATTGGACAGAAGCACTACTGCCTAAACAGAGCCCTTGAACCACAAGGGCCTGGAGGCATGTGCTTATACAAAACTACTATCACAGCAGCATCCTCTGGAGGGAGGATGTGCTATGAATTTATTGGGCTTATAACATGCAGTACCACGTCGTTTAAGAAAGCGAGGACTGCTTTGGTGCTAAACAGCGGTTCCTCACCAAGAAACATACTGGGATGCAGAGGGACATGATAGCGGTAAGCTAAAGGGAAATGTCTTTTTCTATCTGCTTCGGCATCCCGACACTCCAGGAGAACATGGAGGACGGTTAGCCTCTCACCACATCTACCACAGGTTGGTGGTTCATCCCCGGTCAACAAAAAACTATGGGTGCCAAATGTATGACCTATTCTGAGACGGCAGAACAGGACATCAGTTCGCCGTGTTCTCGTTGCGGAGGGCCAGAAACCTAACTGTGGCTTAATCAAGTGAAGCTTATTATTTGTTTCTTCATCCCACAGGCGTTGCCAATGGCTCCGCAATTTCTTACGCAAAAAATGTTTCAAATCTCTTGCAGAAACAGTAGCTGTAGGATTGGTAGCGTGCGATGTTATTGACGTAGCCATTCGGTCAGCTAGCACATTACCCTCAATGCTTCTATGGCCAGGCACCCAGCATATAATGATATGCTGGTTAGATACATACGCTCTACACAGTACGGAGTAGAGCTCAATGAGTATAGGATTTTTCTGTTTACAGGGTGACTTTAAAGCGTTTACGACACTTAGAGAGTCTGTAAATATGATTGATTTTTGAAGTTTAGATTTCCTTATATGCCTCACAGCTGACAATAGTGCATAAGCCTCAGCCGTAAAGATACTTGCTTCCGGGTGGAGTACACCGGATTCCGAAAAGGATGGGCCGACGGCTGCATACGACACCCCGTCACGTGACTTAGAAGCGTCTGTATAAAACTCTGTGCATGTGTACTTGGACTGGAGTTCAAGGAAATGCATTTTGATATGTGCCTCTGGTGCGTGCTTAGTGACCTCTACGAATGATGTGTCACACTCTATGAGCTGCCACTGCCACGGCGGTAACAGTTTCGCTGGAGCCATAAGACAGTGTTCAAGCAACGGAACACCCATTTCCTCACTAAGATTCCTGACACGCAAAGAGAACGGTTTTCTCGATGCCGGTCGATTTTCGAAGAGTGTGGCAGTGGTCATGTCGTTTATGGTTGAATAAGAGGGATGTTCAATGTTCGCGTGTACTCTAAGAAAATATGTAAAACTACTATATGAACGCTGCAGATGAAGTGACCACTGATTCGACTCTACGTAGAGGCTCTGGATCGGACTTGTTCGGAAAGCACCGGTCGCGAGGCGGATGCCCAGATGGTGAACGGGGTCTAGAATTTTTAATGCACTTGACGTTGCAGAATTATAAATTATAGCTCCGTAATCAAGGCGTGAGCGGACAAGACTGTTGTACAAGTTAAGGAGGAATTTTCGGTCACTACCCCATGTTGTGCGCGACAACATTTTTAAAAGGTTCATCGTCTTCAGACACCTTGCCTTCAAATATTTAAGATGGGGGATAAAGGAAAGCTTCGAGTCTAGAATTAGTCCCAGGAATTTATGCTCACTGCTCACGGATAGTTCCTCTTGATTAATCGTGAGATTTGGCACTGGTGTCATGCCTCTTGTTTGAGAAAAGTATGCACGTACTTTTCTTTGCATTTATTTTAAATCCATTTACATCAGCCCATTTAGACAGTTTGTTTAATCCAAGCTGTACCTGTCGTTCGCAGATAGCAATGTTGCATGATTTGAAACCTATCTGTACATCATCAACATACACAGAATAAAACATGCTGCGTGGAATAACTGTATACAGGGAGTTCATTTTTACAATAAAGAGTGTGCAACTAAGCACGCCCCCTTGTGGCACACCAGCCTCCTGGGTGAATGTTCTAGATAAAACATTGCCCACTCTTACGCGAAACGTGCGGTTAGACAAGTAGCTTTCGACTGTGTTTAACATATTACCGCGGACCCCCATCGCACAAAGATCTCGCAGAATTCCGAAGCGCCATGTCGTATCGTACGCTTTCTCTAAATCTATAAATACAGAAAGTAAAAACTGTTTATGAATAAACGCATCTCTGATGTTTGCCTCGATGCGAACAAGGTGGTCTATTGTCGACCTACCTTCTCGGAAGCCACACTGGAAGGGGTCTAGTGTTTCGTTATTTTCTAGGAAACTGATTAAACGCCGGTTTATCATTTTCTCATACAGCTTGCACAGGCAGCTTGTTAGAGCTATTGGCCTGTAGCTGCTGGCTAAGGACGGGTCTTTGCCTTGTTTAAGTATCGGGATGACTATGGCTTCTTTCCATGAGGACGGGATACACCCAGCCGCCCACATGGCATTAAAAAGAGACAGGAGTGTTTTCAGTGTTTCAGGGTGTAGGTATCTAACCATTTCATACATAATACGATCGCCACCTGGCGCCGAGTTGTTGCAACATGTGAGAGATGCTTTAAGTTCGGCTAAGGTAAATGGTCGATTGTAAGCCTCACTCGAGGAACCTTTGCGGTTAAGGGGCTGCCGTTCTTCGCGTTCTTTGAACTTCAGGAAAGTTTCTGTATAGTGCGATTCACTTGATACATATTCAAAGTGTTCACCTAGACAATCCGCCTGGTCTTCCAGGCTATCACCTTGGCTACTTACTAAGGGTAGGGGATGTGACTCCCGGCCTATTAGTTTATTTACCCTATTCCAGACTTTCGTTTCATCGGTGTACGAATTTATGCTGGAGATGTACTTTTCCCAACTCTCTCTTTTAGCATGTCTGCGCGTTCTCCTGCCCTGCGACTTTGCTTGCTTAAAATTTATCAGGTTTTCAGCTGTTGGGGAGTTGCGAAGCAATCCCCAGGCTTTGTTTTGCTTTTTACGTGCTTTTTGGCATTCCTCGTTCCACCATGGCAGGCGACGCTTATTAGCCAGTCCATTAGATTGTTGTATGCACCTTTCAGCAGCGTCAATGATAAAACCTGTTATATACGCCACAGCATCGTCTATGTTAAAAGAGGCAATGTCATCCCGGCCTAAATATGTTATTTGTCGAAAAAGTTCCCAGTTAGCCGAGTCAAGCTTCCATCGGGGAACGTGTGGCGAGCATCTATCTTGTTCTGTTAAGCCTAGCATAATTGGGAAGTGGTCGCTCCCAAAGGGGTTCTTGAGAACGGACCACTCCAGGTATGGCATTAGTGTACTCGATGCTATACTTAGGTCAATGGATGAATATGTGTTATGTGTAACGCTGTAATACGTAGGCTCTTTCTTGTTAAGTAATGATGCGCCTGAAGAGAACAGAAAATTTTCAATTAGACGACCTCTCGCATCGCAACGTGAGTCTCCCCACAAAGTGTTATGTGCGTTGAAATCTCCGACAACTATATATGGCTCCGGAAGTTCATTTATGTAGTTTTGGAATTCAGTTTTATGTAGCTGATAATTGGGAGGGATGTATATAGAGCTGATAGTGATCAGCTTGTCAAACAACACCCCTCGGACAGCAACTGCCTCTAGGGGCGTATGAAGTTTTAATTCCCGGCAGGCAATACCTCTATCGACTACAATAGCCACACCACCGGAAGACACGACTGTGTCATCGCGGTCTTTACGAAAAATGGCGTATTGCCGGAGAAAGTTTGATTGTGTAGGTTTAAGGTGCGTCTCTTGTACACACAGCACCTTAGGATTAAACCTGTGTAGGATTTCTTTGACGTCATCGAGGTTGTGTAGGAGTCCTCTGACGTTCCATTGTATTATTTGTGTATTCATGTTGGAAGTGTTTTTTTGTGCTGTGTGTTTAAAAAAGAGACTAATTTAACTTACAGAGCCCTTGTCGGGCCCTGTGATGCGGGCTTTTTCTTTTTTGGAGCGATCGCGAGATTCTCGCGGCTCCTTTGGCGCTTGCGGCGCTGTCTGGCAGGTTGTTGTGTCCATCGCCTCTTGCGAGGCGCTGGACACGCGCTCTTGCGAGCGGTTGTTTTGACGGGAAGGCCTCGTTTCGAGGGACGAGGCCCTTGAGGCCACCAGCCCGGAGGTTGATGGCCCCTTCTTGTGAGTTGGCGGAGCAGCGTTAGCTGCAGCCGCCGGGGGGGCAGATGGCGTCACTGCCGGCTCACTGTGTGCGGGCCGGACAGCCGCCGGAAGCCGTTGCGACGCTGCCCCCTGACGCGCCACTTCGGCAAAGGTGTTCTTTGGCAGGTAGGATACCCGCCTGCGTGCCTCCTTGAACGTTAGATTTTCCTTTACTTTAATCGTTACAATTTCTTTTTCTTTTTTCCAGGACGGGCACGACCGCGAGTATGCGGCGTGCTCGCCATCACAGTTCACACAGTGGAGAGAGTTTTCGCATGTTTCAGAGGCATGGTCACCGGAACTACATTTAGCACATGTCTGTCGGCCTCGGCAGTTCTGGGAACTGTGGCCGAAACGCTGGCACTTGAAGCAACGAAGAGGATTTGGTACATAGGGTCTGACCCGTAGCTTTACATAGCCTGCCTCGATTGTCTCGGGCAGGATGCTTGAGCCAAAAGTAAGTACTATGTGTTTGGTTTTGATCTCTTTGCCGTCCCGTCTTAGCATGATTCGTTTAACAGTGATCACGTTTTGCTCGCTCCAGCCTTCCAACAGTTCAGCTTCTGTCAGTTCCATGAGGTCATCGTCGGAGACAACACCACGGCTGGTGTTCATAGTTCGGTGCGGGGATATTGTCACTGGGATCTCCCCGAATGACACTAGGTTAGGAAGCTTTTCGTGCTGTTTCGCATCGCGGAGCTCCAAAAGGAGGTCGCCGCTAGCCATTTTCGATGCTTTGTAGCCTGCTCCAAGAGCTTTCGTCAGACTTTTCGAAACAAGAAAGGGTGAGATCATTCTCACCGTCTTTTCGGGTTTATCAGAATGGATCACATGAAATCGGGGGAAGATTTGCAATCTGTTGCCATGGAATTCAAAAATATCTTCGGTGCGCCCTCGTTTGTGAGAGCGATCAGGGAGTCGGGGGAATGAAGAAAAAGCCATAAGCTAACAATGATTTCGGTAACTATGCCAGCCGCCCACCACCGAGCCCAACAAGGGGACGCTACAAGACCCGAAGGAGATGCAGACGCCAGCTGTACATAGTCACTATAACCTAATATAATAGACCCAAGGATGGATAAACTACACCAGGTTAACCCTTGCTGCCTGGAAAATTGGAAGTAAAACGAAGTGAAGAGAAGACAGGAGAGATGGAAAGTGAGAGAGAAAGACGAAGGTTGGAGGGAGAGAGAGAGAGAGACAGGAAAAGGCAACTACCGATTTCCCCCGGGTGGGTCAGTCCGGGAGTGCCGTCTACGTGAAGCCGAGGCCAAAGAGGTGTGTTGCCTCCGCCGGGGGGCCATAAAGGTCCAAACTCCCGGCTTTGGCTCAACCTCCAGGATCCCCTTTTCCCCGGACACGGCTAAGCCGCGCACGGTTAGACGCGGGAGGGTCCAACCCCCATGTGCTCGGGTCCGTGGTGTCGCAACACACCAAACGCCTGCTGACGCAGACGCCCCTGCGGGGGAAAATGAGATCTCCTTGTTTCGCTCTCTCTCCCTCACACACACATTTAGGGTGTGTGCTCATCGTTCTGGAGCGAGCCACAATTATGTCATAGTCCACGTGTTTCTTTGGTGCGGGGACCACAATTCAATCAATTAATCAATCAATCAATCAATTATTGAGTAAGTCAGTCAGTCAATGAAGTAAATGACACATTTCCTTTGTACACGATCAATGATTTTCCTGTTGACTTATAGGTCGGTTGAATAAAACAGGCCGAGGCATATTAAAGAAAAATGCTGGCTCTTCCGTAATCGAGAGTAGACGTCAGCATGAAATGGCTACCGGCAAAGCATATTGGTTGGAGATTATGCTCGCCACAATCTTAAAATGGGTGTATAGTGCATGTTCGCGACGGCACACCCCGGCACACCCCACCGCACCACACCATACCACGCCATATTGTGCACTGGCCCATATGGAGGCAATGGTGTCCTGTCACAGACAGAACCTCATTGCAAGTCTCGTCTCAGCAATACAGCCATGCACGGCGCGCCGGAATCTGCCGGCTTGATCACGCAGCGTGGCGCCATCTCTCGAGCCGGCCTAAACCCTCGCCGTGGATCTCACGAACCACTGACGTTGAAAAGAGCATAGCAACCCTGTCTCAGCGCCAAAAGATGACAATCAAGTGTATGGTGCCCTGTATCAGCCTTTTGAACGTCTCTATTGGAAATGACAAATATAACTTCAGCGTGCTAGAAGTTACAGCTTCTGTAATATTGTGAACAAACAATAAAAATTCGGAAACAATATTTTTGGTACTTGTTTGGGCAATAACTAGCGTATGTGGTACGGTCCTGTACAAAGGATTGAGGGCCAGAAACCGCATTCTTTAGCTTTTGACTCCTTGCCCAGATGATATCGTTTTATTCTCGTTTTTTGGCTCAAGGTTAATTGAAGGTCGCAGACAACGGGAGCTAAAAAATTTCCCGCTTAAAATGTCTTTAGCGAGTTAACGCCAGTTTTCTGTATCGTGTACGTTGTTTCTGACGCCTATTTCTAGTATCTTTCATGGTGCCGATTCCGCAGATTGTGCGGCCTAAATACTATTAGTTCCACTGGGTATGTACTCCTGGGACTACTGCCAATCTGCCACTGGCTAGGGTGTCACTGGGTGTGGGCCGCCCTTCAATCAACCTCTTTGACGCCAACTTGGGCAACTTGAGCCAAAGGGGCAGTATGGGAACGCTAGCATGATCAGCGGTATCGGAGCCAGCTGTGGAGGAAGACGACGACGAGCGCGCGAGCACTGGCTCGAGCGCGTCTCTGTGACTACGGGACGTGTGTAATCAGGCACGCACCAGGCACACTTTCGGTAAGCAAGAACCGTGGAGCAGCAGTATACAGGGATACACTTGACATGATATACCGTGGGTGCAAAAATATGAGTATACAGAAATTCGTAAACAAAGACCAAATATCTCTTCCACAATTTCTCTACACTTGACATGATTGCTTCAGCGAATCAGAAAGCGCCATGATACGTCACCGTTAAACGGCCAGGCGCTGGGCGGGATGTATGGCTGCAGATGGTCGCTGCGTTTGCGTTCGCCATAACCGTACGGCGAACCTTGAGGAGCTCGCCAGGGACTGCATGACGTTTTGAAACAGAGCGCGAAATGTTCCTCTGTGCTCGAGCGGTAGGTTTTCCGCGTGCGTGGCGGTGAGCCGCCGGCCGCGCCGGCGGAATAAGCTTCGTTTTCGTCGACGGGAGGCGAAGCGTCCGGTCTACAGGTGCAGCCGTAGAAAGTTGTGGTACTGATGGTTATTTCGTCTTTATTTAATGACATTCAGCACTCACCGAGCCGCCAGTTTTGCTGCAGGGGAACCGGTAGGAGGTTTTAAGGCCGTTGAGGGAACAGCTGCTCGAGAGGACAGGGACATGACGTTTTAAAGCGTGTTAAAAAATACAGGTGCAGCCAGGTACTGAATCTTTTTTTTTCTTTAAGTTACATATCGGGTCTTTGCCGGTACGGGCCTTTTTACAAGAGAAGGATTTTTATTTATCTTGGGGAGCAAACTGCCTTATATGTAAAGAACTGGAAACAATCGACCACGTTTGTTTTTTGCATTGTTATGAAGGGGTTTGTATTTGGGTCTTTCTTCGAAGCATACTATAGAAATAATCGCCCTTAAATCCATTAGGTATTGGATGTTTAACTATAGAAAATGAGGACGCACTTCCTTTGCACTTCATTATGGTAATGGAACTCCTCTTGGCGGGCTCGAATGGCAATTTTGTGTGTGTGTGTGTGAGCCTTACTGTAGGCCTGCACGACTACTTTTCCGGGAGGGTGTTTCCAAATTAATTGACGTAATTATAGATCAAGAATGCCCCCGGATTGGCTGACGAGGATTGAGCCCATCGCAACTTTGAAAGAATTTTAAACATGACATGGCCAGCCAAAATGTGGCTTACAGCACATGTATGCATGCAAGTTTGAAAGTATGCTTATATGTATAATTATGTATTGCTTTCCTTGGCAAAAATTGATGCAATTATTTTTTGCTAAGTGAAAGTTCCGGCAATAAAGAAAAAAGAAAGCAGCAGTGGCTTCAGGGTAGCGTGCTCGTTTCGCACCACCGAGGCCCGGGTTCGATTTTCACCTAGGCTTAAATGTACATTTTTTTTGAGCCGCTAATTTACTTGGTTTACTGGAATCTCACTGAGAAATGTGACGTCAATCGGAGCATTTTTAGTCGCTTTTTGTTTACTCTTTGCGGCGTCCGCCATTTTTCGTCATGGCGCAGTTTCGCCAAAGTCACTACCAACAGACGACAAAGGCCTAATATTAGATAACGCTAGCTTGACAAGCACTGTGCGTCGATCTCAAGCTAGAAAGTAGCTCCTCAGAGGTATCAGTGTGCTTATAGTATGCATGCGCTCACGTAGGTGATTGAGTGCAGCGTTGACCAGTTGTCCACTTGGACTCGCAGTTTCCGAAAACAAACGCCATCCGCGTTTCTAGAAACTCTCCAACAAAGTGCGATTAAGAGGCGTGTACACGCCGTGGATGGAAAACGCACGACAACGCCGGGCCAAGCGGCGACGGTGTGAATGCGCCTCGAGTGTCTTTACAATTGCTGTTGCAATGAAATGTTACAATGAGTGTCAAGTGGTACTGAGAATGACACGCAAACAACGCGTCGGGTCGGCATCAGATAATGCTGCGCAAAACATTGATAACCTTTACGGAATGGGTTGGCGTAAACTTCTGGTGTGCGAGCGCGCAGTTAAGTTCATTCTCTCATAAATAAACCTCAAACACAAGTCGCAGAGAATTTCAGTCATTGAGCAGTCTTTAGACATTGTAATATGTCGGCCCATTATGAATGACATTACCTTGATGCTAAGTTCATGTCAAACACGCTTGTCTGAGCAATGGTGGGTTTATTTCGGTTTATTGCCATTGCCTACATTTCCCTCTCAAACGGAGAACATCTCGTGAGAGTACATATTTTTTTGTTAAAGAAAAACACACATTGCAACCAAGTAAGTGAGCAGCGATGCCATTGTCAAAAGTCGGGAATGTACTAAACAAATATGCAACTAAGCGCAGGCGATAGACCACGCCTGGTGTTCGCTCCAGAGAACGGTATAGTTCACCGACGCCGCACAATTCCTGGTTCTGCAATGCCAATAACGATTTTTGTGACGCGTACTTTTGTAATGTGTACAATAAACAGCGCAATTATACTGCGCAAAGCGACACATATAAAGGCTAGGAATCGACGAAGCAAGAAGGGCCTGCCAATAAACCTTGGATAACGGAACGTCGGAACCGGGAAACTTTCTTCGCGGGGATTCAGCGCCAAACCACCTATTTCGTGGTGACAAGCCTATTACGGCCGAACCTGCGTTCTCTGCAACGGCGGGGTGGAACTCCTCCCCCCCCCCTCCACCCACCCGAAAGATCTCTCTTGTTGCGGAGAGAACGACGTGGTCGAAGGCGTGCATTGCCTCGTGAGATTGAATCATAAAGACAAAAAAATAATAATAAAGACAATGCACACAAGATCTCCACCAATGAGGGCGGCTTAGATCTCGCGTTTTCTGTGTCCGCTCTCGCTTATTTCTTTTTTGTTAAAGCTTCGCCGTTCCGACTGTGATGGATGTTGGCTCGATCTGGGCGTGGCTTTCCGGCGCCAACGGCTGTGGTCCGTCATAAGGGTGATCTCACCCCCTGAACAACAACCGTCGCCCGATCTGCAACTTTCCCGCCTTTTTGTACATTGGTTTAGCTTCTTGGGCTTCGCAAACCGTGCCCCTTGTTATCCCGTCAAACAAACTTCTGCGGCTCACATTATTTTGTCCTCGGCACAACACTTCAGCATTTCTTTCGTTCTTAAATGACTCAATGTTCATGAAAGACAGGTTGAATGCAAGCAACGTTTTGTGGCAGCCAGTATGATTTTGGATATGCTACCGACGCGGGATACAAAAAAATGAACACACTATTGGTTGCCTTGTTTTTTTTTTAAATCTACGCGGATGTACACACGTGGGTATAAAAGTGTTCACAGGAAATAATCGAAATTCAGTTTTCTTTGGTGTCAGAGAGCCTTCCACGTCTTACAAAATTTAGGGGGAGAAAAAGACAGGAGCACTATGTCCTGTAGCCTATCAAAGCTGCCACCCTTAAATCGAAAGCCTTGGGTCAGCAAGAAGAAGAAGGTAAATATTTATAAACCTCTTTCGAGATTTTTTACATATATATTCAAGCATCGTCTCTTGGATCGTCGCTCAACTAAAATAAAAGAGAAATAATTGTTCCCGTTCTTGTTTTTTCAGCGCCATGCAGCATTTAGTGAGTGTGCGTTGGAGTCAACAATAATCGCAAGTTTCAACTCATACCAAAAGCTCTAGGAGCTACCATAAATGGCGCAAAAGCTACAACGATAACGATAACGAGAATGATGACAAGAGCGCACCGGGAAGAGTGCTTAGTATGTACATATTAGTATGTATATATGTTGCATATTCAAAGCACTTTGTATGATTATGTTGTATATATACAGTATATATGCTTTATGTCTATATACGTGACATGTACAAGGATAGCACCGTTATGTATAAGTTTTTATAGCGGTGTATGAGTAATGCGTTAACAAGCGATGCGGAGAAGCCTTTTACGATGTCAACGAACACGAAGGTGGTATTCGGAAGACAAGAACAACACGACAAAAAGAGGCACAGTATCGGCGAGCATGAGGGCGACAATACGTACGTTTAGGATAAATGAGAAAGTAATGAAGCCTATTCAACACGAACGACAAATCGGGCAAGAAGAAGAAATAAAATTTATTGAAAGAGCCGGCACTTTGCATTTAGCGGCCTCAGGTGTCGGATCGAAGTCCCTGGACTCGGGCGGCATCTTCGGCTTGCCGGATGGCCCAGAGCTGGTCTTCCAGCTCCGAACTTTTCAGGGCCGCCTCCCAGCGGCGGTGACGCCGACGTAGAAGGTCCCCGGCTGCTGGGGCCGCCGGGGAAACTGCGGTAATGAGCGAGCTCGAGGCTTCGTTTAATCTTGTAACGCCTGCCGTTATGGGCACGTCGCGAACGGCGACGGTTTCAGTACCGTTGTTGCCGGCACATTCCCAGAGCATGTGTCGCAGCGTTCTTCTGTTTCCGGACGCTTTACACGCATAAGTCAGGTATAAGCTCGGGTAACAGTGGCGCAAGACTGCCGGCCTAGGGTAACGGTGTGTTTGTAGTAAGCGTAAGGTTGCGGCCTCTTTCCTGTTTAATTTAGCCTGCGGTGGCGGGAATTTGCGTCTTTCAAGTCTGTAGTTTTGCGTTAGGTCTCTGAACGTGGTCAGGCGATCGCCCCACAACCATTATTATTGTTGTTGCAGTGTGTCTGTCGTAGTGTCTCGATCCGGCAGATCCGACGCCCCGCACTCTGGAGCGGAGGCGGCGGCCACGAAATCTGCCATGGCTCGGCAAGTGAGACGTCGAGCCACGGCATGGGCCACCTCGTTGCCCGAGAGCGGCTTGTTGGTGTGTGCCGGGGTCCAGAAGAGGAAGACCATAGAAGTTTTTGGTTGCGAGGGTGACGTCGAGTCCCCGTCCTCACGAATTCGGAGTGTGCGGGCCACTTCCCGCGAGACGCGGCCGCGCGCGAAGCTTCGGACTGTCGCCTGCCAGTCGCTGATCACGATCGCAGCATTCGGCAACGTGGCGAGTGCTAAGGCCATCGCGGCTTCTTCTGCCCCTCCGTGTGTCCCGTGGTGACCGTGGCACTCGCGAGGCATTTTTCGTGCTGTCTACAACCGCGATCGCGTGCGCGCTTCTGCCTTCGCCATATCGCGCTGCGTCTACGTAAAAGAAAGAAAGAGACAAGTATTAGAGCATCAAGGCACAGAGCTAATTGTGTTCATATAGCAGATAACTTTATTAGAAAGCAACGAGGTTTGACGGACTGACTTATTGTGTAATGTGCGCAAGTCCTTTTAGGTCTTATGATCGTACCCACGGAAAGACAGTTCCCGGAGTGATTCTGCAAGACGCCTATATGCATGGAGTTTCCAAAAGATATGCTTCAAGTAAACGAGTTGTTCTTTTTAGGTGAGACATGCGCAATTTCTGTCATTACTCTCATCGTGGTGTATTTGGATGAGGTGCAGTACTGGCCTGTGTTTGACGTCAAGGATAGTCGATGGCAGTACTTCCTGAACCAGTTATAATTCTTCTTAGTGCGACGGAGCCTCCATAATCTCGAAGATAATGCGTAACCTATGGTGTCAACAACTCATCAAACACATGCAGTGACTACATTTGCTCTTGAAGATGTACGTGGAACTAACCGTAATATTCAGCAAGGTACAGAAAAAAAAGGACTGAGAGAGTGCGGATCCTGGAATGAAGTATGTGCAGAACACCTTATCGTAATGCTTCGTGACCATGCTTATCTTTATCCTGATGAAAGCCACCCAAACATTTCGCAAACCCACTTGGGAATATACGTAGCGTGTCATTATCGAGCACGATTAAGTCCATTCGAGCAGCCTACTCGAGCGTGCTTAACCGAATCCGCCCTCAACGAGCCGCAAGCGTCCCACCAATCACCGGCCGCTAAACTCCTTAACCATCCTGCCGGTGCGTCAGGACAACATTGTTTCACCTCCTTTGCGCTGTCAACGTTCGTTACATTAGAGTGTATGGGGCAGTTCACTCTGCGTGGCTGGCTTCATTGCTGGTGTCTTGCTCAACCGCCTTCCTTTTTTGTTGCCGTGATTGTGCCATCTTCTCTTCCGTCAGACTTCACGCCTGCAGCAAGACCACCTTGTCCTTTGTGGTGTCTCCGGCAGCCACAAGTGCGGCTCTCCATTCCAGGAGTTACAAAGAAGTCCTACTTGCCTACTTGTGCCCTGAATCAAGCTGCTCTACATCTGCTGCATGATTCCTACTCTGATCGAATTTACATTGATACAGATGGCTCTTCGACTCTGGCCAGCTCTAATGGTGCGGTACTTATTCAGTCGGCATCAATTAGTAAGAAGTTCAAGATCAGCCTCGTCACAACATCGACAGGGTCTGAACGTGCCGCCCTCTGTATCGAAGTGCTTTATGTGCACGAACAATCACCGAATAATTGGGCTATATTCTGTGATTCAAAGGCAGCCCTATAGTCACTCTTATCACCTCTGCGCCGCAGAGCTGGTCAGATGGAAGTATCGCTCGCACAGACACCGCCTCAAGTGGTGTCTGAAGAGAGAGATTCTGGCTAGCAACAGATTTATCTACAATAATTGCTACACCTCCGGAAGAGGCAACAGCATCATCACGGTCTTTACGGAAGATAGCATATTGTCTGAGGAAGTTTGTTTGTGGGGGTTTTAGATGTGTTTCCTGAACACGCAGTACCTTTGGATTACATTTAATAAGGAGTTCCCTAATATCGTCGAGGATATGGAGTAGTCCTCTCACATTTCGCTGTAAAATGTGTGGGTACATTTTGAATTTGTGTTTGTGCTGTGTGTTCAAGGATGCAAAATTAGCTCACGGAGCCCTTTCTGGGGGCCGTGATGCGGGGATTTTTTGTTTTTTTGTTTTGTTTTTTGGAGTAGTCGATGGAATCGCGCCACTCCTTAGGCGCTGTCTGTGCCCTCACGCTCGGTGTTGTGTCCATTGCCTCTTTCGAGTCGCTGGACAAGCGCTCTTTCGAGAGATGTGTTTGCCTTGAAAGCGTCGTCTCGAAAGACGAGGCCTTGGAGCCCACCAGCCCGAAAGTTGATGGGCCCTCCTTGGATGGCGGAGCAGTACTGGCTGCGCCCGCCAAGGGGGTGGATGGCGTCACCGCTGGCTCACTACGCGTGTGCCAGACAGCAGCCGAAGGCCATTGTGGCGCAGCCCCCTGACGCACCACTTCGGCAAAGCTGGTTTTTAGCAGGTAGGACACCTGCCGACGTGCCTCTTTAAACGAAATGTTTTGTTTTACTTTATTTGTGACAATTAAATTTTTTTCTTCCAAATTGGGCAGGACCGCGAGTACGCGGCGTTCTGCCCATTATAGTTCACACAGTGAAGAGAGTTTTCACAGGATTCAGATGTGTGTTCATGATTACTGCATTTCGCACAAGTTTGCCGGCCTCGGCAGTTCTGTGAACTGTGCAAAATCGCTGGCACTTAAAACATCTCAGAGGATTTGGCACGTATGGCCTAACACGAAGTTTGATGTACCCGGCCTCAAACTGAGGTCAGAGCCGTGTTGTTGAAACATTTCGTAAATATGTCTGTTACTGCACTGAAGGTTAGGTACTTGGTAGGACATTGTTTGATTGCCGTACATAGGAAATCAGTTGATTAGGGCGGAGACCCACACTGCTCAAATGACGTCACTGAGCCGCTTGCAGAACAGGGCATGCATCCATA